>NC_133658.1:710703037-711003037 GCF_037893015.1 Macrotis lagotis | reverse complement strand
AAAGAATTGAAGTGGATATTTTTTAATATCATAAATTACTGAACACAGAAAATAGCACTATATTTGAAGTCAGAGATTGTAGGTTTAAATCCTTACTTTGCCAATTAATTACTCTTTGCCTGATTTGAGCTAAGCATTCATATTATTAGGCCTCAGTTTCCTCATTTGTAAAAAAAGAGAGTGTTGAATTGATGCCCTTGAAGGCCCCTCCCTGCTCTAAATCAATAATCTTATGAAAAACAAATTATAAAAATTGTCTTCAGCATCTATTCTGAAATACATGAAAATCAGTTGATTGAGTTGTTGAAAGAAAAATGGCACTTTTCTAGGGGAGGGGAGAGTTGGGGAGAAGGAATTACAAAAGCCTATAGCAATTTAGAAAGCAAACTTTTAACAACCTAAATAATACATGTATTATACTTCAGTTGATATTTTGATAGATAATTTTCTGTGATCAGAGTAAAATATGTAAGAAGATTGTAATCAGGTGTTCTTTGATCAAATACAAAGTGTCTTGCTTAATGGTCTGTTCTAATTAGAATGCTATCTTGATTTCCAAGTCAGCTCTCTCTGAAATTCACAAGTGGGATTATAAATTAAAGGCCTATAAAAAGCTATATCATTTAATTGTCTGGAAATTTCCTTTATCGTAATTTGTTTTCATTAATCTATATAACCATCAAGATTCATTTTTTTTTCTGAATTTCAAGACACAAATGATGTCCAGTATTATTACTATTTGCTATTTTTGCAGTAGACTGAAATACATTCCAAGTTTTTTCCTGGAACCAAGAATCATTAATTGCATTACTTAGTAATTTTCTAGGCAAATAACTCAGCAGGTCCCAAAATTATTTTTTTCCTACTCTGAAGAGATCCTGCAGCTCAATTATGAAGGCTGCTTTGCCTCACTTCTTAGCTGTGTTGCACTATAACATGATCTTCTAAGACATGAGGAAGAAGTCACATTGATCTCATCCTGAAATCATTGGGTACCCAATAACTTTCTCTCCAAGGCTCCATTGACCCCTCCCTGGCAAGCCCACATCCCATGGAGTAGTCAACAATAGATTTTGTTTATAGTCAGAAAGATTTGGGTTTAAGTCTTGTCTTTGATATATACTAGCTGTGTCAGAATATAGGAGACACTTGCCAATAATTCTAAATTACCAAAGAATTGTTGATCTGCATCACTGAAGAGAATTTCACTGCAGTAGTTCTTGATTGTCTTCACAAAAGGTTTTTCCATACCAGGTGTTCCCTTGACATAAGAAGGCACAACTTGGAAGAGAAGTCTGGCTTTAGGAAACTTCCCAGTCCATATAACTTTGGGGAGTTAGTTATGTGTTAGTATCCCAAAGATGAAGGACAAATAGGGTTCAGAACCAAAACCGAGTTCTTTTTTCCTGTTTTGCTCTTAGATGGACAGTTTTACATCAGGGATCTGATCCCTATTATGGAGATAAAATTTATAATAATACTACTGTGGGTCCAATATTCTGCTAAATATTGGAAGAAAGCATTT
The DNA here is from genome assembly GCF_037893015.1 of Macrotis lagotis. NCBI lineage: Eukaryota > Metazoa > Chordata > Mammalia > Peramelemorphia > Peramelidae > Macrotis > Macrotis lagotis. Next base: position 711,001,512 of record NC_133658.1, on the reverse strand, counting down.
ATGAAAGAAGAAGAAAAAAGCCTGCCTTCAAGGAGATCAAAAATTTGACTGAGGAGACGGATGGGGCTTAGACAAATGAAATAACTAGAGAGAAACTTAAAAATAAGAAAATGCGAACAGGCCAAAGTAGAATGGTTAATGTGCTTGTCATGTTGGCTTTGTCACAAACTCTGAGACACACAACACACACACACACACACAGAACTGAGCCCACAAGTAATTTAGCCTCTCAATGTCCCCGGCAACCCTCTCACACACAAAAAACTGCAAACCAGTTGCTGAGCAACATTAGTTGAGGAAGTTTCCACATTGTGAGTTCCCCCACATTGATGAAATCACAAGTTCCAACCATATGGTACAGAGAATAATAAGAGCAATAGGAAAACTCTTTGAAACAGGTATCAAATATGTCTATATGTTTCTATCACCAATATATTTCAGGCATGTGACTGATGTACCCAACAAATTCTCAAGTTATTATATCATGATCAGAGATCAAATTACTTCAAATATCAAAGGACTTATGGCTTTCTTTAAGAGCAGTAGATATGAAGACAATATCTCTAGGGGAAAGCTTAAAGTATGACCCTTTGCCTCCCTTTAATGAAGAAATAAAGACATGAAAAATCTCCCTGGACTTCATTTTTCTCTTTTGTTAAATGATTGGATAAGTTAGGTCTTGATGATCTGAGATCTCTAAGATTCCTTCCAGTTCTAGGTCTATGATTCTATGTTTGACTTAAATTCACCTAACAACTAGCAAGTAGGAACAAAAACATCTTCTCAAGGTCCATAGAAATGATTCCCTTCATGTAACTAAGGAGAAAATAAAAGCTAAAAATAATTATTTCTAAATTACATTCCAGATTTTTATTTCACCTTAAACCAATTTAGTTGCTATTGTTCATCCTTCATCCTCAGAAAATAACAATGACACCAACAGGGTAATGTATTGACTTGAAAGTGAATTAGACTTAGGGAAGGCAGAACTGTGCAAAATCATTAGCTTCATACTCTCCTCCAGAGTTATTAGGGGTCCAGAGAGCAAGGTATAATCCTGATATCAGAATATCTGATAAAGACCTTTGATGCAGTTGGAGACTTTGGCCTTTTTCAGCTGACATCTTTCCCTGGTTTCAATTTATTTGAGGCAACACCCATTCAACAGTTAAAGACTAAATAAGAATTGAGGCAAATGATGGTCTGATTTGTCTTCTCAAAAGAAACAGTCTGGAAGGGGAAGATCCTCAGAGTTTTCCAAATCAGTTTAATAGTTTGTTTCAAAATACAGAGCTGCAACTAGGAAATTTTGCACTTGAATCAAGTTCCATATTCAGGATCTAGTACTCAACATTCTCAAGTCATTCTCAATTGGATTTTGGAGGAACTCTCCCTGCTGCTAGGAGAAAAGAGAGAGACCAAGAGTAAAATTATTATAGGAGAAGACAGAACCATCACACTATCTGATTACTTTTCTGTTTTTAATTAATTATTCTTGGTAAGTAGGTGCTATGGACCATGAGAGGGCAACAGGTTCTGTCAGTGACCTCTAAATTCAGCATCCTCTCATTTGCCACCCTGTAGCAAAGCCCTGATTGTTCTGCCAGAGTTACAGTTTTAATAAAAGCAAATAAAAGCTATACATTGACAACTATTTGGGTAAGAATACGCAACCCAACTGTTCCCAACATCATTTTGACTCAAATCTGATGGAGATAGGTCAGATCCTTAAGCCCAGGTCCTTAAACCTTAAAACTTTGGGAATATCAATGCTTGGAGCCCACTATCCTTAAATATCATCCTGGAAGGCAACCCTAATGTAAATGCAGCCTTGCAACTCCTCTATTAAAGAACAGGAAAAGAAAGTTTTTGTCTCCAGAGTGTTTGACTCTGTTAAACACCTCAACATCTGAAAATAATATGATTTTATCCATGAAATTGACAATAAAGAAGAGGCCCTTACCATCAATTTTGCTTCTGTACACTGAGGGCCATGAGAACTTGCCATATGACTTGTGGCCAAAACTTTCCAAGTTTGTTGTTTCCACCATTAGAATGTAGGTTCCTTGAGAGTTTTCTATTTTCATCCCCATCCTTTATATAAGTTCTTAATAGGTACTTCATTCATTCAGTGTAATAACTATCGACTAATGACAATCTTGATTCAGGTGTCATGTCTTGTTTTTAATTTATTTAAGGCAATGGGGTTAAGTGACTTGCCCAAGGTCACACAGCTAGGCAATTATTAAGTGTCTGACACAGGATTTGAATTCAGGTCCTCCTGACTCTAGGGCTGGTGTTCTATCCACTGGGTCATCTAGCTGCTCCTGATTCAGGCTTCTTAAAGGATATGCTTACAGACTATCATTAAAATATTCAAGAACTATACTGGATTAAGATTACTTTCTTTTTTAAAATTAATATTTTATTTGTTAAGATTACTTTCTGATCCTCTTGGAAGAAATCCATCAAAATTCAAACTTTGGTTACAGTCCAGGAAAAAAGATAATGCAACCACCCAATCACAAATAAGACTACAAAAGAGCCCTTATTAACAAGAACAGGATACATTGTAATGTTTCTTATTAAAAAAAATAAAACAGGGGTGGCTAGGTGGCATAGTGGATAAAGCACCAGCCTTGGAGTCAGGAGTACCTGGGTTCAAATCCGGTCTCAGACACTTAATAATTACCTAGCTGTGTGGCCTTGGACAAGCCACTTAACCCCATTTGCCTTGCAAAAATAAAAAAATAAAAAAAAGAATGAAACTCGTTTCATAGAGTAATGGAAATTTAAATTTCTTGCTGACAAACCATAGCATTCAAAGGGGACTTCTTTCTAGAGATTTCCACTCAGAGAAATCTTTATTATGAAAACTAAGAAAAGAAGTTGGGGAGGGAGGTAGCAATAAGAGAAACACTCATTTCTTTTTTTTATAGGAGGAACACTCATTTCTTTTTTTTCCCTCTTAAAGATTTTATTTATTTTGAATTTTACAATTTCCCCCCCAATCTTACTTCCTTCCCCCCACCCCCCACAGAAGGCAATTTGTCAATCTTTACATTGTTTCCATGGTATACCTTGATCCAAATTGATGAGAGAGAAATCATATCCTTAAGAAAGCATGAAGTATAAGAGAGCAAAATCAGACAATAAGATATCAGTTTTTTTTCCTAAATTAAAGTTAATAATCCTTGGTCTTTGTTCAAACTCCACAGTCCCTTCTCTGGATACAGATGGTATTCTCCATTGCAGATAGCCCCAAATTGTCCCTGATTGTTGCACTGATGGAATGAGCAAGTCCATCAAGGTTGATCATCACCCCCATGTTGCTGTTAGGGTGTACGGTGTTTTTCTGGTTCTGCTCATCTCACTCAGCATGGAACACTCATTTCTAATGACTTATGACTTTGCAATTTTTGCTTTAGGCATAGCTAGACCTAATCCTCTAACCTAGAGACATTCTTAACCAGGGGCTCACAGACCACCCTCCCCTCCCCCCCCATGTGTCTTTGAATAGATTTTTAAGGATCTTTGAGGTTGGATGACATATCTATTTTCAATGATTTTTTATTTCCTTTGTAATCCTATGTTTTTTATTTGCTGTATTTCAAAACATTACTTTGAAAAGAGATTTATGAGTTTCAAGAGACTGTCAAAGACCTCCATTGCATAAAGATGGTTAAAAACCTCTTCTCTAACTCTATTTCCATCTTATATCTGAAGTAGATTTTTGATGATGAAACCCAAGCAAGGTAGAATCAGAATCTTAATTACCAAAAATTGTCTTAGTTTAAATTTATCACTGCAAGTCAAAAGTACAGGTAATCATACATTCTTCTAAATCAAAAAACATATTAGCCCTTCTATGAAAATGAAGTTGAACTTGGACTCTGGGAAATTGCCATTAAGAGATCTAGATCCAAGAATATGGACATTAGAACAATGCTAAAAACAAAACACATCTTTATTATACATTCCAGAAAAATAACTGAAAGACTATTTTGATTGTGAGACTCTGGAAGAGTGGATTCTGTTAATAGGACAGACTTTCTGCAACATATGTTAAGAGAAATTTTGGAAGTGCTTAAAAATACAAGCTTGGAAAACTCAGCTCTGTAAAAGGGAAGGAAAAAAAGAGTCTAACACTTGGTATGGGGAGAGGAGTTGAGGAGAGAGTTAATATTAAAATCAGTGTGGCATACAGAAAGATGAATTTACAGTGGAGTGACATTTATTGTTTTCCTTAATGTCAGTATGGAAACCCAAACACAAAGAGGTGAGTTGAGCCCCTGGAGAGCCTGAGTGGGAAAACTGAATGTTAAGTTTGCATTGTGGTGTATGGCAACTAAAAATCGTCAGTGATTTGCAATGACAAAGTGTTTCCTTGAACTAGGGCAACACTTCCAGACATATAGACAAGGGTAATACTGTATAGGTATGCTTGAAACAATAACGGGTTCTATATGTAGCAACATGAAGAGATTTTTGCATGCTATTCCCAGAAATCACTATCTGGAATTTGGAAACCATTCTTGGATGGCGTAGGCTGGAGATTTGCACAGAACTGATTTATTATTGACTTTGTGTAAAGCAAAAGAATATATTGCTTAATTTGAAAAATAAAATATATTCTGCTTTTGTTGTTAAGCAGTGTTCCAGAAGGTGAACATTTGGCAACCAATAGGTTTTACTTTAATATACACTTCATAGCTTCACACTGAAAACCTAAAATTTTTTTAATTTAATATTTGAAAATATGCAAATTCAGATTGTTGATGCCATTATTCTCTCCAGATGACAGAAGTCAATTATTGGTTATTCATGGTATTAGAAAAGAAATAGAATTCAGTCAAATAAAGTACATTTTTGCTTTTGGCATAAATGATTACAATTACATAGGAATGTATACTTTATGTCCTAGGATTTTGTAATGCTACAATAATAAAAAAATTAATAAATAAACAAAATAATGAAATTCATTCATAAACATGTATCAAGCCCCTATTTTGTTCAATACACTGTTTTAATCCTTTGGGGGCACACTAAGGTAAGGAAGAAAATAACTCAAGAGTTTCTCCAAAGTTGTTCAGCTTCCCCATTTCCCTATCCTGTTCTCTCCGTATCAAAAACTCTCTTCCCACTCCCCTCTTTCAGGTGGCCCCCCTCTCATTCCCATTTCTGCTGTGATTTAAGATATTATCCATGGCATAGGTGGTCTTGTCTTAGAGGACATAAGGAAGAAGTGAGAGAGAAATTCAAACCATTTAAACTAGTATAAATTATCTTCAAGCTTTCTTTCAGGTTAACAACTTCTTTTGGGGTAAGAGTAATTAAGTGTTTGAGATTTATAAATCCCAGGTTCCCTCCTTAGAGGAATCTGGGATTTAGAGGAGTGCTCAGAATGAGGTGATGGTATCAATAAGCAACTGAAAATAATTCTTAAGAGAGAATTCCATGGAAATAGAGGGAATTTGTTGTCAGATTTTTTTTTACTGTATTGATAATTTTGTTGATTTTTTTCTTTTAAAATAGGACTTGTTGGAGCAGCTAGGTGGCACAGTGGATAGAGCACTGGCCCTGGAGTCAGGAGTACTTGAGTTCAAATCCGGCCTCAGACACTTAATAATCACCTAGCTGTGTGGCCTTGAGCAAGCCACTTCTTAACCCCACTGCCGTGCAAAAAATAATAATAATAAATTAAAAAATAAATAAATAAAATAGGACTTGTTATGGAATAGCTTTCTGAAAGAGGGAAAGCTATGGAAGAACACAGGAAATTTACTTGATTTAAAACAAAAGATATCAAAGTGTATTAAAATAAGATAGCAATAAAGTAATGTTTTGACCTCCCTACATTCCTTTCCAGAGATAAATGATCCACGGGAGTGGAGTGAAAAATTGCATAGATTTTATTGTTGATATTGTTATTGTTGTATTAATTTGTTTAGCTGATTTTGTTCTTTTTCCTCCTCTTAAAAACGGTATGTCATATGGGATGGCCCTATGAGAAAAAGGAGATGTAATGTTAAAACAAAAGATATCTTTAAAATTTGTATTTTTTATAGTAACTGTGCCAAAATTTCATTCATTTTTGACCCATTCTATTACCTCGATGCTGCTTTCCTAAGGAATATAAAATATCACAAGAACAAGAAATAGGTCTGATGGAGAATATGAGGAAGATTCTTGATTCTCTGTTTAGCTTGCTGTCTTGCTCTTCTTGCCTTTCCACTTCCAAAGGCTGAGGAAATTAGAGAATTCTACCAATTCAAGCCAGAAGAAAGGCCAACTCAATCAGAGTTTATATGCTTGTTGTACTGTGGGTAAAAAGCACTAGATTTTGAGTCTTAAGAGTTCTATTTCTTACCTATCTCAGATGTTTTAAACTCTCCCAGGAAGTGGAATAGGAGACAAATGTACAAGAGGAGAATTATCCATACTCAATGCTGAGTTTTTACTACAATCCTTTTCCTATACAGCTCTTTTACATATATACAAGAAATCTATGTTACCTGAGGTCACTGCCTGGAGAGGGCAAAGTCTTGAATAGTGTAAAGGAGTGACTCTGCATGTCTCAATTTTGCTTTTTTTTTTTTTCCTTTAGATGTTCAAAGGAAGTTCTTTTCATAATAGCCATGGATTGTCATCATCATCTTTAAACCTTTTAAAAGTAGCCTTAGATTAGTTAATAGATAGAACTGGATTTAAATACTGCTTCAGACTCTTAGTCTGTGCCCTGGGCAGGTCACACTTTCCTCATCTGTAAAATGGGGATAATAACCCTCTCTTTTTGGAGTTGGCATGAGAATAAAATCATTAAATAAACTTTAAAGTATTTTAAGCTATTAAACTTAAAACTATGCAGAAGATTTTGTTTTACCAGTACATGAAGAGCTTTATTATGAAGACAAGAATGAATGTGGCCATGTATCTCCTAATCCATAGTTTAGGTTTGTAACCCTATACTTGGAGTCTGGAAGACTTGAAATTAAATCTGACATCTCGCTTACTAGCTGAGTGAACCTGGACAAAACATAAACCACTCTCAACTAATTTCTTCATCTTCTCAGAAGGGAATAATAGTAGTACTTAACTACCTCCCAGAGATTTTTTTGAGGATTGAATAGAGTAACAACATATGTAAAGTGCTTAGAAAACCTTAAAATGGATATTAATGCTAGTTAGTATTAGTATTAGTATTGTTGTCATCATTGTTATTCAACCCTGAAGATCAAAAGTAAAAAAAAAAATTACTAGAAAAATACATAAACTCAGTAATTATCAATTCATTTATGATAATTTGTCCGGAATTCCTATTTTTCTATTCAATAAGAAAATGATTTGCACTCTGATAGCCAAGACCAAAATGTCTTCCCTTGAGTACAATCAACCCAAATAATAATGCTACACATGAAAAACACATTAGTCAACTCCAACAAGCATTTATTAAGTGTCTATTTATGTGCCAGGCACTGTCTGGGATACAGAGAAAGGCAAAAAAAAAAGTTCTTTTTCTCTCAGGTTAATAGGGGAGACAGCTTGCAAAAAAGGAAAAAAAATCCTTTTTCAAACAAGTTATAGACAGCATAAAATGGACATACTCTTAGAGGGAAAGCAGAAACATTAAGGGGAATCTGGAAAAGATTTTTGCAGAAATAGTGATTTAGCTGGGAGATGAAGACCAGGAAAGACAAGAGGGTGACATCTAGTGAAAATGTCCAGAGTTAAGAGATTTTTATTAGAGGAGCAACTTGGAGGTTAGTGTTGGATTGGAAAAGGAATGGAGAGAAATCAGATGCGAGAAGACTAGAAAGGAAAAAAGTAAGGAAGCATCTACTAAACATGAACTAGAGTCAGAACAGTCTTAAATACTTTACAAATATTTCATTTGATCTTCACAATAATCCTGCAAAATAGGAGCTATTATTACCCCCATTTCACAAATGAGGAAATGACTTGCCATGGGTCACATAGCTAGGATCTGAGATCAGAATTAAACTCAGAATCAAACATCTATATATTGAACAGGTTATGAAAGGATATAAAAACCAAAGAGAGATTTTTATATTTTATATACACACATATATGCTTACACATGGACATAAATTCTGTATGTAAAATTCAGAATATATATATATATATACATGTCTATACATGTGGAGATAATGGATCAATGAAGTTTATTAAATGGACAGGTGATATGGTAATTTATGAATATCAATTTAACAGTTGAGTAGAGTTTAGACTGGATTGAAAAGAGTTTGGAGGCAGGGCGGCTAGATGGCAGAGTGGACAAAACACTGGCCCTGGAGTCAGGAGTACCTGAGTTCAAATCCAGCCTCAGAGACTTAATAATTACCTACTGTGTGGCCTTGGCCAAGCCACTTTAGCCCTATTGCCTTGCAAAAACCTAAAAAACACCAAAAAAACCCAAAAGAGTTTGGGGGCATAGAGAACAACCAGAAGAATTTTGAAATAGATCAGAGGTCTAAAAATACCAGGGTGGTGACAGGTCAGAAAAAAGAAGGGGAAGTAAAGGAGAGATGTAATGAACATGGTAGAATTAATAGAATTTAACAAGAGATTGTATATGGGAATTGAGAGAGTTTGAGAGGAATTGAGAATGATGCATAGATTACAAACCCAAGTGAGTGATGGCAGAATTGGTGTTGCCCTTGACAGCATTGAGTAGATAAGAAGAGGGAGGATTTGGGGAGTAAATGAGTTCAGCTTTGGACATGTTGAGTTTAAGGTATCTGGGATATCCAGTTTGAGATGTCCAACAGACAGCTGGAGATGTCAGTTGGAAGTTAAGAGAGAGGTTAGGCTGCAAGGTAGGTGATAAAATCACTAGACAAAATAGCATTTTAATTTTTAAAAACATATATATTTTATTTCATTTGAACCACAATCCTGTGAGGCAAGCAAATGAAAAAAATCTAATACTGAGAGGAATTAAATGATTCACCTAAGCTCTCATGCAGTGCTACACTATACTATGTCAAAAACTTCTCTAATTGGTGACAGAATTAACTGTCCCTTCCTTTCTTTAAAAGCACCCCTTTCAGGCAGGCCGATAAATATAGAAGTGTGCCTATGTGTCAATGTGGGCTTCCTATTGTAGATGCTAATTTGACTAAACCTCACATTTTTTTTCGTCAACAATACATTCAAGAAAATGAATGTTTTAAATTGCTATTTTCTTCAGTAGTAACAGCATTTAAAAGGTTTATAGATATGTGCCAGGGCAATTAGAAATGATCCTTCTTGATTCTCACATGTCTAGTCTATACCAAAGGGAAAAAAAGGTCAGAGGAAAGAGGATGTCTGCACTTTCGGATCAAGTTTTCTTCTTTTCTTGATTGCTGAGGTCCCAAATTTTTGACTCCGTTATAGGTATAGAGGAGTAGGACTTTTTGCAGTAAAATCATGAAATTTAGAGCAGAAGATGCCTTAGAGGTCAATCTTAATCAAGCTCTTAAATTTTATATTGAGAAAACTGAGACCCAGAATGTCTCAGAAATTACTTCAACTACTTACTACTTGTACACAGTAGGGAGTCGAATAAAATTGCAAACCCACATCCTCTCATTCTAAAAATAAATTGCTAAAGCACAGTGTGCTTTCCAGTATACACTAGGATGATTGCCATACCTGGTTGTTTAAAAGACAGAGACCTTGATATAGTGCTTTGAAAAAGGAAAGATTAGAAATTATTAGAAGAATTTTCAGGGAGAATGCTTGTGATTTTTGTAGTATTGGTTAAGAGGTAAACTCATCTATACTTAAAGAATCATTGCCTTAAACCAGTCCTGCCTGCATTCCTTAAACACACACACACACACACACACACACACACATATATACATACATATATATATATATATATATATATATATATATTCCACTATCTGCCTACAAAAACTATGCAAATTTAGGTCCCTTGAGCAAGTTTAGTACCCTCTCTTGGTGCTTCTTGTCTCTCCTCTCAGATATTGTCCCATCACCAACAGCCTCTGTTTGAAATGTACTTAAAGAGAAACAATAATTTCCACTCTAACTCTGGCCACACTAGTGTAGTATGGCCTATTCACTCTCCAGAGCAAACCTAAAGGAAAGTGCTGTTGAAATCTTCTCTGTAAATTAATCTTTGACATATTCTCTTCATTTGAGTACACTCAGACACTCAGCCTCAGGTGTACATTTTTAAATTTTTATTTAAAGCAATGTGTTTAAATGACTTGCCCAAGGTCACACAGCTAGGTCCTCCTGACCCCAGGACCAGTGCACTATCCACTGTACCACCTAGCTGACCCTTAGCCTCAGGTATTAAAGGAGATAGCAACAGCTGGAATCCTCTTCCTATTCCATCTCCTCCTGACAACTAATCAAATTAGTATATAAAAGGGAAAGAAAGGGGATATTTTACTTTGCTACATCAGTCTTTGGTTTCATCCTGCAAACACCATAGGAGGAAGATAACAAAGGAGTACCCCTTTATGGACTGCCACTTTTTCTTTCTCTGGTTTGAATGAATGACTCAGTTACCAGAACTGAGGTCAGTTGTTGGTCCAAGTATCTGTATTTTCAGATTATTGTGTTATCGGAATGATGCCTCTTGTGGCATGTTACTTCTTTTGTTAATATTTTCTGAAGGCAGGTAAATGACTTTTTTTATATGGCCTAGAGGAAAAAAATCAGAATGAGTAAGCATTTCTTCAGATTCAATCTAATTATAGAGCATGTGTACTTGAATAGAAACACCACTTATATTTTTAATTTTAAAAAAATTTTAATAAAAGATAATTTAACAATGGAAAGTATATTCAGCAAGAATATATTGGTTCTTGAGGACATAGCTCCCTTTGTCTAGTATGAAGCCTGAAGAGTATATATTGATTCAAATAGTATCAGGAGCTGATGTTTTTTCTTTACTTCTATAGAGCAGAATAGCCTTACTCTTTAAAAAAAAATAGATTGCCACTGGACTATTTTTGATTTTATAGTACCTAAATATCACACTGTTCTTCACCCTTACTACTCCTCCCAGGACTCTATCTACAGCACCACCTAGCTGTCCCAACCAGCAATGTGTTATTCGTTGTAACAAGTAACAACTTCTTTCTCCTTATGATATCACCATCTTTTTTCCATTTATTTAGACTGAAGACTAAAATTTTGCTTATTTGAACTCATGACCAAGTGGGTAGCATTTGGTTTATCACTTTTTTTCCCAATATATGCTAAAAGTTAATTACTTCTGTAATGAGGGACTGGACACTGAGACTTATGAAACTAAGAAGATTGCTGCTGATGCACTTTCCCATATGGAGGAAGAATGAAGATGATTTGCAATTGAAGTGTCTTGGAGAGATTTTGGAGTATGTAAACATATTCTGTAACCAGTTTCATTCTACTAATACAAAAGTGAAATCCTGAGAAACAAAGAAAAACCTTCAAGATCCATCTCGGTGGTAGCTGAGATGAAGACTCATCTTACAGTCATGCCACATCTGGATGTGAACTTGATGGAATCAATACTAAGTAGAAATTATGTTAAATTTTAGCTCAATCTCCCCAGAGAACTCTATCTTAGGAGAATAGAATATTATCTCAAATTGTTTGGGGAAAACATTTGTACTTCATTTCCTGCTATATCCTCAAAGTGCTATATTTACAAATTCCTTTGTAAAGTTAATTTGAGTTAATAGGTTAAATGGAATTCTACAAGTCATTGGTAGCTACTAGTGGAGAAAAGACCCACATGCTGAATGTGGGCCTGGGTCAAAAGCAAGAGAGAAAAGATACTTCCTTAGAATATCCCTAAAATAGTTGGGTAGAAATGTAATTGGCCTGACTAAACTGGCCCTCCCTTTACTGAACCAGAAATAAGGTGTTATCTCTCTATGAATTAAGATACAACCTTAGAACATTAATATGGATGAAAAATTAATCTCTAAGAGGCTGAACCAGCTTCTCAGAATTTAGCCAGGTTGATCTTTGGACAACAGTGCAGTTCATGGTTGGATCCTGAATGGAATAAACCCAGCAGTTTTTGCAAATGCACCACCTTGACCCTCAGGGTGGTTATTAATAATAATTAACTACAGTGATAAGTTATTTCTAATAATTAGGACCCTGAGGAGCAAAGTGATGTAATTGAAAAAGCTGTAAGTTTTATTGCACATCATGTAAACCAGTTCAGCCCTTTCCTCCCTTTTTCATCTAGGAGGGCACAAATATCATACTTTTCTGGATGGTAAGAGACCTTTCTACTCCCCTTATGAACTCTCTCATTGCAAAGTAATCTTTGTAAGTGCTGGTAACTCAATGAATAGTATGACCTAATAGTTACTGTTAGCCATGATTTCTGGAGGGTAAGGTAGAAATTAATTTAATAGCTTAAAAACAAAAATAAAGAGGGTGGCACAGTGGATAGAGTATTGGCCCTGGAGTCAGGAACACCTGAATTCAAATCTGGCCTCAGACACTTAATAATTACCTAGCTGTGTGGCCTTGGGTAAGCCACTTAACCCCATTGCCTTGCAAAAAACCCCTATAAACAAACAAACAAATAAATAAACAAATAAACAAATAAATAGACAAACAAACAAATAAATAAATAGATAAACAGATAAATACATAAATAAATAAATTAAGGCATTTACTACTAATGATGGAAAGAACTGGAATAAAAACAAAGATGGAAAAAAGACATGGTATGGTCTTAAATCTAGATTGTCTCCTACAGTTGTGACCTTGGGCAAGTTATCTTACTTCTAGGCCTCTATTTCTAATCTCCAAAATGAAGGCTATGAATTAGAGTTTCTTAACCTTTTTTTGTTTAGTTGTCCAATGAAGTCTCTCAACCTCTTTTTTAGAATAATGCCATGAAATTCATGAAATGTTTATATTGGATTACAAAAGATACCATTTACCTTGAAATAGACTTATCAAAAAATACATAGCCTTTTTTAAAGTTCATGGTTCTCAAGAATCACTTGCCTAGATAATTCTGAGGGCCACTTCTGAATCTAATGCTTCTATATCCATGCCCTCAAGAAGTTTAGATCTCTAGGAGGAGATGTGATAAGGACAAGAAAATATTCAACAAAAAGATCTAAAACAATTTGAAGAAAAACAAATTGTTTTCAGCTAGTGTTTGCACAACCAGAGAAGTGCCCACCCTAGGGACTTGCTTCATTTAGTTAAGTTCCATAGCCTAGGGCAATAGCAATAGATGTTGAGATCTGATAAAGATGTTGAGATTCAGTTTGAGATTTCCTGCCAAAAAATACCTCTGGTACTACTTGGCCTTGTGCCTGAAATCCCACCATTAGAGAATCATTCCTTTGGGATAAGAAAATGCTAACATTCCTAGAATTGGTACCACATTAACTGGTTTTCAGCTTTTAATTTTTTTATTGTTCAGTCATGTCCCACTCTTTATAATCCCATTTGGGGTTTTCTTTTCTTTTCTTTTTTTTCCATTTGCAAGTTTATGAGTTTTACATTTTTTCTACCACCCTCCCTTCCCTTCCCTTCACTCTCCCCAAAGCAGTGACCAATCTGGTAAAAGTTGTACATGTACAATCGTGTTTGACATGTTTCCATATCGGTCATGTTGTAAAAGAGGAATTAGAACTAAAGGGAAAAACCATGTGAAAGAAAAAACAAAAGAAATTTTAAAAAGTGAACATAGTATACTTTCTTCTACATTCAGACTCCATAGTTTTTTGTTGCTTTTCTCTTTCTAGATGTGGATGTCATTTTCCATAACAGGTCCTTCAGGGTTGTCTTTGATCACTGAACTGATGAGCAGAGCTTTATCCATCATAGTTGATCCATCTCACAATGCTGCTATTAATGTGTACTTCCCTCAGCATCAGTTCTTGTAAGTCTATCTGGACTATTCTAAAATCTGGCCACTTATGATTTCTTACAAGAAATAACACTCTATAACATTCTTATACCATTTGGGGTTTTCTTGGCAAAGATACTGGAGTGATTTGCCATTTTGGTCTCCAATTCATTTAAAAGATAATATTAAAAAAAGTTAAAAGTGTTCTGCTCAGAGTCATACACATTTGTGTCTGAGGCCAGATTTGAACTGAAGAAGATGAGTCTTCCTGACCCCAGACCTAACACTCTCTCCATTGTGCCAATTAACTGGTCCTTTTACCATGAAATATTTGATTCAAATTAGCCAAGTCAAATCAAGTCCTGAGGGAATGGGAGGGACTCAAGATAAATAAGGATTCTGTGCTGTTGAAGATAAGAATGGGGAGAACCTAGGGAAGGGAGAAGAACTGGTGTGTCAGGAACTTGAAGGGTTGTCTGGGAGACACCCAGCATGCAAAAGGTAGCCTAAAGATACTTAGGCATCTGGGGTGAGGAGAGGAACCAAAAGGAGAAGAATCTAGAAAGAAGCCAGTGGATCAGAAACTAAATTTTCCTGAAACACAATTTTTGCCTGAAACTGGCCCTAAATAAAGTGTTATACAACTATACAAAACATGTACTCAGGCTATCTTTGGCTACTATCATCAATTGAGATCACAGTACCTGGTAGTGACCAGGCTGTTCTTTCTTTGTTTCACTTTATATAACATCATTGGAGAGGAGAGGTGCTAGCCGATATCCAATTCTTCATCCTCTTCAGAGAAAGAATCTTCCTCATCCAGTCTACTTTCTCCCTGGAGATATGAAGAAATCTTTTCTAGAGCCATTGTCCTTTCCTCCTAATTCCCTTTTCAATCTAGACATTTTATCAGGTTTATCCGGGTTTTGAGAATTAGCTCACTTTTTAGCTTAAGGGTAATATGCTAGTCCTTGGCTTCCTCCCCCACCTCCCCACCCATTCTCTCACCTCAACCCCTTGTGTATTGTGGAATTTTCATTGGATGAAATAATTAGTAGTCTAATCACAAAAGCTCAGAGCCTCCAGTTAGGACAATTACTATCCTTGCAGAGAAGTTTGATTCTTTACCTTAACAAAAATTCATGGTTTTTTTTTTTCCTAGTTAACCCCTGGTCTCTCTATGTTTGAGAAAAAAAAAAATCAAGAAGCAGGAAAATTTTAGGCAAGCAGAATGTGTAGATCACAGTATTTATTATTGGACAGGAATGGGGATAAAAAATTGGTTATAAAGAACAGATTTGAGGGTGAGGACATTGATGAGGGAAGGATTTAATTGAGTCCTTAGAGATGTGAATACAACCTCTAGATTCAGCCCAAATGTCTATTTGGTTTGCCTTTGTATCACCAGTGCTTTGTATCACATAATGCTAACACATAGAAAGTGCTTAATATTCATTGACTGTTTACTGCTCTGAGGCCTGTAGCAGCTGGATAACCCTCTTTACCTTTCTTTTCTACACTACCTTGGTCCTTAAACTTTCTTTTTTCAGTTTCTCCTTTGACCTGTGACTGCCATATATTTCTGTCTTTCTGGAATAGCTTCTCAAATCCTGGAGTGACTGTCCCTAAAACTGCTACTCAACTCTCAAAGTTCCCACTCCTTTAATTTTTCATAGACCATTTCTTTGAGAACTCTCACATGTAATTTAAGTTTGTGTTCTAGATCTAAGATCACAATGGTCCCAAATAAGTATATGCTTGTCTCTCTGAATTACAAATCAGATGATGCCAATCAATTCTCAAACCCCAATTATACAAGGAATACCTCTGGGAATAAAGGAGAGTTCTATGCCAGGAAAACATTTGGGAATAAAGGATTTCTGTTCAGGAATAATACTGGCTCCTGAATCAGCAATTATTATTTAAAAACACACACATATAATTATAGATACATATAGATATATATTCAATTTAATTTTATTTTCTGTTTCAGATTCTTCCCCACCCATTGAGAAGGCAAATACAAAGCCCATTAAAAATGTGAAGTCATGAAAAACAAATTTCTGTATTAGCTATGTTCTGGAATAAAAAAAAGAAAAAGAAAGGAGAAAAAATACTTCAATCTGCATTTTGATTCCATCAGTTTTCTTTTTCTGGAGGTGAGTAATATTACTGTTACTGAGTAGGTTGTTCTCCTGGTTCTGTTCACTTCACCTTCAATCAGTTCATACAAGTCTTCCCAAGGTTTTCTGAACCCATTACCTTCATCATTTCTTACAGCACAATAATATTTTATCATATTCATGTATCACAACTGGATCAACTAATCTTCAATTAAAAGGTATCTCCTTAATTTATATTCTTTGGTCTATGAAAAGAACTGCTATAAATTTTTTCATACATACATATAGACTTCCAGCAGTTAGAATTAAGAGGAATAAAACTGAATTTTGTGAGGCATAGCCATCGAGCGTGGCTCCAAATCTGATTTTTTAAAATATTCCTACCTGGAATTGTGATTTTTTAGATTAATATTTAGATTTTAGGGTGATTTATATTGTAATAAATTACTCCATAGAATGATTGAATGCTACAGTTGGAAGTTACTTCATACATTTGT
Organism: Macrotis lagotis; assembly: GCF_037893015.1. NCBI lineage: Eukaryota > Metazoa > Chordata > Mammalia > Peramelemorphia > Peramelidae > Macrotis > Macrotis lagotis. Next base: position 710,985,028 of record NC_133658.1, on the reverse strand, counting down.
CATCTAGTTTTCAACCTGGTGAAGGAAAAAGTTATTCTGCCTTCTTCACCAAAAGACTTCTATGATTTTGAAATCTACTAGCTTGCAAAGCAGAATAGCATCATAGAATAAATCAGAAGTTTAAAAACCTGAGTCTGAATCCCTTCCTCCTCTCAGTAGTCCAAAATGTATATCTTCCACTTTATTGTCAAATTGATAATCTGTAAAACTCCAATCTGACCATGTCATTCCCCTGGTTAAGAAACTCCAGTGACTCCTCTTTTCTTTAGTTCAAAATAAAAACTCTTCTTTTGGGTAATTAAAGCCCTTCACAATCTGACTCAAATCTATCTTTCTAAACAGATTTCATAGTGTTCCCCATCATGTATTTTATCCAAGCCACTAGGTGTACTTGTTTCTAGTATAAAATCATGCCTTTGCATAAACTGCAGATCTTACCCAATTCCCTAGTTCTGGAATGTGTTCCACTTTACTCAACCACCTTAAAAGTTCAGATGATGCATCACCTCCTACAGGAAGCCTAATCTGATAGCAGATATTGCTAATGACCACCCATCAGAAATTACTTTGCATGAAATACATAAGTCATTTGAATATCTTCTCTACAAATTATTATGTGTGTGACCTTTGCTAAGTTCTTAAACTGGACTTCAGTTTCCTCCTCTGTATTCATTCATTTAACAAGAATTAATTAAATGCCTACTATGTGACAATTACTACATGCTCAGCCCACATAAAAAAAAAATAAGTGGTCCCTGATCTCAAGCATACTATACTGTGTTCTGGTGGGGAAAGAGGGAGAGGAACAAAATATAAACAAACAATTAAATAACCAATATTCATGTAGTTTCAAGGTTTATAGAACATTATATATATATATATTTATGTATTTGTACATGATATGTATATATATATATATATGTATATATATGAAAATCTCATTTGATCTTCACAGTATCCTTATGGATAGTTACTATTATTACCTCCTTTTCAGATGATGGAATTGAGGCTGAGAGGCTGTGACTTACCCAAAATTGCACAACTAGTTGTGTCTGAGGTAGAGTTCATATGGAATTATTCCTGACTATAAATCCAGTGCTCTATCTCCACCATCTAGCCATCTCTAAAGACACAATACATAGAATGTAATTTCTATTTGGAACAATTAAGAGGTTATTACAATAGTCAAATGAGAGGTGATAAAGGTTTGAACCAGGAGAATGACTGTATAAATGGGTAGGAAGAGAAAAGGGAGGATGTGGAATATATTGTGGAGGCAAAATCCAGCCTTGGCAACTGATTGGAAGTGAGGGGTAACAGCTGAGAAGATCCCAAACTCTAGTGACTGGAAAAATGTTGATGACCTCAAGCGAAGCAGGAAACCTCAAAGAACAGAGAGAGTTGGAGGAAAAGAAATAGGAATAGTTTTGAATGGGTTAAGTTTAAGATCAGTCAGTTAATCAGTCAAACTAAAATTCATTTAGTGTCTGTTAGGTGCTAAGTGCAAAAAAAAGGCAAAATTCATCTATATGTCAATAGAACATTTACATAAATTTTGGTGTCTCATAGGCAATTGATAATGCAGGACTGGAGTTCAGAGGAGTCAGTATAGATTAGAGAGTCACCTGCATAAAGGCTGAGAAGGGAGTAACCAGACAAAAAGGACATCAGAGGAAAGCAGTCATAGACTCCTAAGAAAGAATGAGAATACAAGAGGGAAAAGGAGTTAATGGTATCAAATGCTACACAGTCCAATCAATTTTTATTCAGTTAGGTCTGACTCTTTGTGATTCCATTGGGATTTTCTTGGCAAAGATACTGGATTGGTTTACTTCTCCAGCTCATTTTACAGAAGAGGAAATTGAGTTTAACAGGTTTAAGTGACTTGCCCAGAGTCGAATAGTCAGAGTTTTGAAGCCAAATTTGAATTCAGGTCCTCCTGATTCCAGGCCTGGAATTCTTATCTACCCCAAGTTCTGTCTGATACATTGTTAGAACGATGTAAATGATGATGAGATGCTTTTCTATGGAAAATGCCTTCCTGTTACTTCTATTATTTTGCCTCAAGAGCAACCCAAAATAAAGAATAAAGCTGAACCTTATTCCACATGACAGCCCCTCATATATGCAAAGAATACTTCAAAAAAAAACCCAAAAAATGATTTGTTCTCTTTAAGAGCAGAATCTTATTATAAACTCTTTAAATAATATATAAATTATTCAAAGCAGTCAACTTTAGAAAATTCCCATTTATGCACTACCCAGGTTTTTAACTTTCCCTATTTTGGTTTCCTGCCTCCTGGCTATTTTATTTAATAAGATCATTGGATTGAGGGGTGATGAGGAGAGTTGGTAAGGATCTTAGAGGTCATTCTATTCAACCTTCTCACTTTAGAAAAGAAGCCCAGGTAGTCATTCCTACCAGGTGCTAGAAAGATGAGAAGAAAACAAACAAGCATTTTTACTGTTTATTAGCTGTTCTTAGAGACAGAATACAGAATCTTTGTATTAATGGGACCTCAGAAATAGGAGATATGCATTTAAAAAATGATTCTACAAGTGATTTGTGTGGGGTGGGATGGGGTGAGTATGGAAAGAAGAAAGCAATTATCAATTGCAGTAGCAAGACTTGCCCAATGAGGCAGTGTTCCCCAAAGTTCAAGAGTGATTAGTCTGCTAGAAAACTGGGACTCACTTGGAAGGCCACACACAAATTGCCCCTAGAGCTTACCTCAATAACTTTAGTTTCAACCCTTTTATGACAATTTTCTCATTTGAAGAGGTAACACATTAACATCTCAACAGGAATTAGCCATCAGGTTTCTAGGAATGGGGCTTTAATGAAATGGAATATAGGGTAGCTTTATTTTGAGAAGAGAGATGATTTGAAAATGGTGTTTGGAGTTCTCTGAAGTTGGTCACCTACTGTATGCAGAAAAAAGGTAAGCCCAGAGAAGATGAGAACCTCTTTGTGCTTTTCTTCTAGATTCTTATTTCCCTCCAGGATGGCCCTGCTGTGTTGATTGGGAGGGAAAGTTTGGGCAAATTGAAGTTCTTGGATTCTCTGGGCATTTATTTTATCTGTCATCCTACCACAAAATAATTGAGTATTACTCTGATATTATGATATTAGTGGGGCTTTGTATATGTGTTTTAGTCAACATATAACCTTAAAAACCAAGATTTGTATTTAGTAGAATAACATTTTTGTTGTGGAAATATGCTACAAGATTTTTAATCTTTTGCCGCAGGAAAAATTCTGGGCTACAACTGAGTATATTCTGAAGTCTTCCTCTGTTAATGGAACCTAAAACCCTGGGTAGGCTCAAGATTTGCTAATAAAGTAGAAAGACAAATAAATTGAGGAAAGGGAGATTAGGGAGAGTGTCAACTTTTCCAAATTTAAAAGATTTCTTTACAAAAGTTTTTCCAGGCAATTTGTGAATTTGTTGCATATCACAGGATATATAGATTAGAGTAAAAAAGTTAGGGTCAACTTAGTCTGACCCTCTCTCTCATTTTACAGCTGGGCTAGAGAAGTTAAGTGACTAGCACACATCAATATGTATGGGTGGCAAATATAGAATATGGAACCAGAATTTTTAATCCGGTGCTCTGAACCAAATCTAGTTTTAGTGTAAAAGAATTTTGGGTAGCTCTAAAACAGATTATTGCTTGTGGTTGGTTTGGGGGAAAGCTCTGAAGCACAGGTGGTGTTGACTCAAAAGGAAGAGGCCAGAAAAGATGGGTATAAGAGTAGGGTTCTTGATGGTATCAAGAGTGCCAATGATAGTTACTATTTGGATCAGACCCCAGGGCCAAGTTCATCCAAGGAACCTTCAAATTTTTCAAATAAAACATTTATCAGTGCAACAACTGGACAAGGGGATTTGAATGATTTTTCTGAAATTGCATTCAGTGCATTAAAACTGCAATGTGCTGGGATGGGGGATGGGGGATGAGAGGGAGGAATTCAGAAGAGGATTTAATACAATTTAAAAAAAAGCCTCTTCCCCTTTTGTGTTTTCATGGGACTTCGAATGCCGGAAGAGTCCTGACTCCTGAAAACCCCTTGTGCTGGGCCAGGAATCAGTGATGTCCCTTTGGGCAACTAGGCTTGGGCAGAGCCCTGGTCTGGCGCCCGGGATCCAGGACCCGCAGAGTCCCAGGGGCCACCCAGACCCAGGGAGCGGCAGCATAATATTCCTCCAACCCCTCCAGCCCGGGGCATCTTCACACGTTGCCCCCCGCAAAACCAACACACATGCTTTGGAAATGTTTTGGGGCAACACGGCCGTAATGCTAGGAGAGAAGACGCAGACGCAAAGAACAGGGCTTTCCAGCCCGCCCCGACGCCCCCCGAGGCCAGAAGCCAGGACTCGGCCTCCGCGCGTGCACGCCGCGGCTCCGTCCTCCGCGGCAGAGGGGCCCCAGAGCCCCGAGCACGCGCCTCCCTCCTCCGCGCGTGCCCGCCGGCTCGTGCCCGCCGGCCCGCGGAGAGCCAACCTGTGGGGGAGGGGAGCCAACGTCTTTCCGGGTGCCACCGGGTCTGCCCAATCACGAGAGACGCCTCCCCGCCCCGCCGGTGAACGAATGAATACCCGCAGCGGAGCGCTTGTAGCTAGCTGGGGGATGTAGCTCAGTGGTAGAGCGCGCGCTTCGCATGTGTGAGGTCCCGGGTTCAATCCCCGGCATCTCCAAAAAGCTTCACTTTTGTGGTAGTAATCTTTTTTATTGATTCTACTTTTAATGGCTTTTCCGGCAAAATCGGAAATACTGAAACTGACCTTTTCCCGCTTTTCAAGAAAAATTTCATGGTTCGCAAAAACAGTTAAATAGAGATTAAAAAAAAGATCTGTTACTCTGAAACAGAAATAAAAAAAGAAAAACTATTAATTTTAAGTTGAACTGGATATCGCAAAAAGTCAGCTCAGCCACAGAACTTGAGCTGGCTACATATGTATTCTTTCATAAATTGGATTGTTTAATAATAAGAGTTGAAAAAAAGTTACGTTGCATTGGCCGGGAATCGAACCCGGGCCTCCCGCGTGGCAGGCGAGAATTCTACCACTGAACCACCAATGCACGGATATGTAAATCTTCTCAAAAATTTCCCTGTAGGTGAGGAATACCAATTTCTGTCATACAATCAATTTCTTTCTGTTGGTTACTGTTAATTCTATCTGGTTTGACACCCTAAATTAAATAAAAATATATAAACTCTTTTTCCTAGGATAAAATATTGAGAAATCACAACAGTTCACACTGCATTCATTTTCTTTTGACCTTTGTGAATAATTAAGTATTGAATATTTAATAATAATAAAGCAAACAGAAATAGGTCACTTCCAAATAAAACTACAAAATCCTCAGAAGTTAAGATAATTTCATTTTAAAACTAGTTTTTTTTTTTCTTTGTCAGTTCAAATAAAACCTATATGTAAAAGCTAGGCCCCTAGGGAGACAAGGGTGAGATGTAAAAAGAAGTCCCTGAGCTCAAAACGCTTACAATCTAGCAGAGGACCTGGCACACATAAATACAAATTGCTAGAAGAAAAAATTTTGGTTGTATTCTATGAAAAAATAAAATTCAAGCAGCTTTGAAAATCTCTTTTAAATAGGAGCTAAAGAAGATGAGAAAACTGAAGCATTTGGAAGTTCACAAAAATTACGGAGGAGCAAATATATAAAGAAACTGAATTTTTAAAAATTGAGTGCTTTGTTTTTCCATTTACAAAATTAATAGATTGTTCCCGCTCTGAGAAGTATCTTGTAACAAAGTAAAAAACTAAGCAAAACAACAATAGTTAACTCATCTGAAAATGCATTTCACATCTATAGTAAACTCTCTATTTTACGTTACTTAAAAAAAATTAATAGAAGTCTATTTTCTTTTCTTTTCCACTCTCTCCTCCACCCCAAATTTAGCTATTCCCTATCAGACTGTAATCTCCATAGCTGAAGGTACACTATGCTTTAATTATATTTTGTCTTTCCCTCCCTCCCTCCCCCACCCCGGAAATGCAAAAATACACAAATGGGAGATTGAGTGTTACTTTGAAGGATCAGCAAATAGTCCATCCAAGAAAAGTATACAGTGAAAAGTTCCATGTCTTGGAACCAGTTATTTGTTGTTATATCTATATTCATTTATGTAGGCTAGAAACAAATAGCTTATTATTATTAAAATAAAATGAAATGTGATGCATAGAGAATTTTATGACAAGGACTGACTTTGTGGGGGAGAGGGGATAAGGAAGGAATCAGAGAAGGCTTCTCTCAAACTGGTAGTATTGGAGCTAGATCTTGAGAAGTCAACTTTGAGAGATCAGATGGATAATGATCTGATACTAAGATCTTCCAAGAATTAGAAATGAATACACACAAAGATCAGATGGAAAAAAATTTGTAGGCTTTTCTTTCTTTCTCTTTTTTTTTGATATGGTTGTGGTCTTAATTATGAGGATAATTGCAGTTAAGTGGATCTATATGGGGAAGTTAGAGTAATTCTTTTGCATCCTAAGTGTAATGACGGATTTCACATAAATTTGATTAAAACAATTTACAAGATCTTCTGCTCTCCTCCACTTCTTCCATATGATACGTTTGGGGGAGGGGGGAAAGGATTTCAAGAAAAGCTGTCATTTGTAACATGTCTCTTTATGGTACTCTTCTCTCCTCTAACACTGCCAGCATGCCAACCTCTTGCAGTCCCTCATCTCCTTATTCCTTGGCTAGTGAAACAGTCTGTTAATTGGTCTCTGCTAAAGTTTCTTTCCCACTCCAGTTCATCTTCCACTCAATGGTCAAACTGATCTTCCCCAAAATCAAGTCTGACCTTGTCACCTCCCTAGTCAATAAACTCTAGAGGCTCCCTATCATTTCCAGGATCAAGTATAAAATTTTCATATAATGACTCCTTTCAGCCTTCCTACAGCTTCCTCTCCCCTGTAATCCAATGACATGGAGCATCTTGCTATTCTTGAACAGGACACTCCATCTTCATGCCTTCTCACTAGTTGTCTTTCAGGCTTGGATTTTTCTCCCTCCTCATCTCAGCCTTCTGGTTCCTTTGACTTTCTTCAAATTCCACTTGAAAAATCTTTCCTAAGTTTCTTTAATTTTCCTTACTTACCTCTGAGATTACCCCAATTTATCCTGAATTGATAGATAAATAGATAGATAGATAGATAGATAGATAGATAGATAGATGCATTTTTTTTTAAAAAAATTGTGAACTGCTAAAGGAAGAAACCCCAGGTCCAAAAGAGGGACCAAGGATGAGTCAGAGCATGACCACAGTTTACAAAGATTATAACTGCATTTATTACCCGAAGAGAAGCTTGCAAGTTGGAGCTGCGAGAAAGTGCTCATCTCCTCCAAGGAGACTGGGAAAGGGTGAGATATGTCTAATTTGAGGCACATATACATACACATATACAAATACACATAGAATAGATACACATATGTGTATGTATAGAAATACAAAATATATAGTTCATATCTATATCTATATTGTACACAGTTGTTTGCATGTTATCCACTCCCCCCATTAGATTATGAGCTCCTTGGGAGCAGGAACTATTTTTTTATGTTTGTTTTTTCTTTTTTTGTATTCCCAACACTTAGCATGGTTCCTGGACCATTGTAGGTGTTTGATGAATGCTAATTGACTGATCCACAATAAGAATGAGTGTTTGGTGGAAATAGAAGAGACATTTGTTTCATTTTATAAATATATCTGAATGAATATAAAGTTGCTAGTTTTATAGAGACAAAGAAAAGGGAAGATAACATTGAAGTAACTAATTCTGTAGATAACACTAAATCCCTAATTTATTGTGAAATGCAGGCAGATGGAGATAAAGTGAGGAAGATCTTACAAGGTTGTATGAGTGGGCAGGAAAGCAACAGATGCACTTCAATGAGGGAGTAAATGAATGTGCTTGGGTAGAAATAATACAAACTATATTTGAAAGATGTTTGAAGTATCACTTAAAAATTGGGGAGGTTAATATATGGTTAAATTTTTTAACTGACCCAAAATTAGATGGTGGCAAAAAACCCTAGCAAATGATAACTCACATTTTTATAGAATATTACAATTTACCAAGTCCTTCTTCCTGGCCGCCTCCCCCCAACCTCATAACAATCCTGGGAAGTCAGAAGAGTAAGTACTATTTTTCACATTTCACAAATCAGGAAAATGAGGCTTGGGAAGGTAGGAGTGGCTTGTTCAATGTCACAAAGCTAGTAAATTGCAGAACTTGGTTCTCCAGCTCAGGTCTTCCTCACTCCAAGTACAGTCTTCTTTCAACAATATGATAGGTCCTCTTGAAAGAACTGGGGGGGGGGGGGTAGGACAGGGAACTCACGCACTTATGGTATTCATTTTTCTTAAATGAAACTAGAAATAGCTATGTTTTTGTAAGTTTTAAAAGGTCTGGCTGCAAATCAAGCCACCAGGGAGCAGAGTCTATGACAGATTTTATAGTTAGCCAAACCAGGATAGAGGTCCTGAGAATGGAGATAGCACCTTCAGAAATAGCTGAGATAGATATAAATTTGATAGGATGCAAACCTGATAAAATATGAACTTGGTAGGATGAATGCTTATGTAGGAATGTGTTAAATCTGAGGCCACTCTCTCTAGGGATCAAAGTGGTAGAGGGGATTGGTATTATCTGGCATTAAGGGAAAATATTATGATTCTGATCTTGCTAAATATTTGAAGCAAATATTCTTTTGTAAAAGTTAATCAGCGTTAATTAGTTAAATAGAACTGGGGTTGTTAGTCACTGCTAGTGACTAACTAGGGGGGTCCATACCAGAATGGAAATTTAAGTCAAAAGCATTAGAAAAAGACATTCCCTTCAAATCTGGTCTCCGACACTTAATAATTACCGAGCTGTGTGGCCTTGGGCAAGCCATTTAACCCCATTTGCCTTGCAAAAACCTAAAAAAAAAAAAAAAGACATTCCCAACTATTTGAGGTACTCCTAAAACCCTGAAATGAAGATGTGACCATAATTACTCTGGAGTGAAGTCAGACTATTTATATACATAATACATATATACACAAAGTAGTTAAATACAAAAGACTTTTGGAAGAAAAGATACAAGTATTTGGGATGAGGATCAGGAAAAATCTCAGATAGAATACTTTGCCCATGCTGCATCTTAAAGAAAGCAAGGGTCTCTCTTGGGACAGAGGTGAGGGAGAAAAAAGGAAAGGGCCTAATGTGAAGGCATAGAGACTGTAGATAGAGGGTCATGTGTGAGGAACAGAGAAGGTCAGTTTGACTGGATTTCAGAATGCTGAAGGGTAAGTAATATAAAATGTGGATGAAAAGGTAGGTGGGGACAGAATTGTAGGGTTTAAAAAGCTTACCAGATGTATATTTTACTCTAGATGCATGGGTGACTAACTTTTTAGCTCTTCTGGGCCACATCACACAACAAAAACTTGTCAAGAGTTTCATATAGAATTTAATATTTATGACTACCATATTACCAATGAGTATATTAATAAAAAGTAATAATGCATATGAATGGACTTTGAGGAACACATTCAACCCACAGGTCTCAGATTGAACACAATAGATGCTCTAGAAAATTGGAATTGGTTGAGTAGAGGAGTCTTATGATTAGATCTGTGCTTAAAAAAAATTATTTTGGGGGCAGCTAGGTGGTGCAGTGGATCAAGCACCGGCCCTGGAGTCAGGAGTACAGTACGTGGGTTCGAATCTGGTCTCAGACACTTAATAATTACCTAGATGTGTGACCTTGGGCAAGCCACTTAACTCCGTTTGCCTTGGAAAAAAAAAAACAAAGAAAAAATTATTTTGACTGTAGTGAATAGAGTAAGCTAGAGAGGCTAGAGACAAAACAGGGGGAACAACGAGAAGCTAGTTGCAATCATCTAGGTTAAAGGTACTAAGGTTTTATACTCAGGTGAGAGTTTTCTGAGCTGAGAAGGGATAGATGGGAGAGATGATACAAAAGGGGGTCAGGGATTATGTTGAGATTATCAACCTAAGGTACTGGAAGAAGATGGTACCTTATTAGAGCTAGGAAAGTTTGGAAGAGGGAAAGATTTAAGGAAAAAAATGAATCGGTTTTAAGCATGTTTAATTTAAGATGTCTAATATGTTTGAAACAGTCATTTAGGTTAAAGTATTAAGGAGTTGAAGAGGAAGTAAAAGAAAAGAGGTGAAGGCAGTGAGCATAAACTTTTTTTTCAAGGAGTTTTGATGTGGAATGGAAGAGAGCTATAGGATAGTAGGTTGATGAGATGGTGAGAGCTAGTGAAGGTTTTTAAAAGAATGAGGGAAAGTTGGGTGTATTTGAAAGCAGTAAGGAAGAAACCAGCTGAGAAAGGGATTTGATTGAAGGTGCAATATGCTGGAGAAAGACAGAAGCATTTCATCATGGCAAGGAGAAAAGCCATCTCTTAAGTCAAAAACTAAGGGAAAGAAGAGAATGGAAGATTATCATGGTTTGAGATAAGGAGAATGGAAGAATAGAGAGGGCTCTCAATTTTTCAGCAAAGTAAGAATAAGATCCCTATCTGAAAGGAAGTGAGGAGGAGGAAATTAGGTGAAGGGTCAAGAGAGAGAAGAGAAAATTTTGGAATAGCTCATGTGGGGAGCAAGGCAGAGAGTACATTTGGGAGAGGGGAAGGATTGCCTTTTTTGCATTGAGAGTTCATTTTAAGTTGGGCACATGAATTTGTAATCAATTGAGTCAACTCAGTTGTGAGATTTCCTCCAGGGCCAGCTAGGTGGTGCAGTGGATAAAGCACCAGCCCTGGAGTAAGGAGTACCTGGGTTCAAATCCGGACTCAGGCACTTAATAATAGCCTAACTGTGTGGCCTTGGGCAAGCCACTTAACTCCATTTGCCTTGCAAAATCCTTAATAAGAAAAGAAAAAAGAGATTTCCTCCAGTTTTGTTTAAAAGCTCCAAAGAAATCTAGGATGGAGGTTTGGCAAAGAATAGTGATAGAACAAGAGGCAAGAATTCAAGAGCAGGGGATGGTGAAAGGGTTAGTTATTAGGTTGGGTTTAGAGAGGAAACAGGGATGAAAAAGTAATGAAGTAAATAGAAAGGAATGAAGAACCAATATAAGAAGAGTGAAACATATTGATAAGATTTGTTGATAAGTTCTGGTCTAGGGGGCAGCTAGGTGGGGCACTGAATACAGCACCTGCCCTGGAATCAGGAGGATTTGAGTTCAAATTTGACCTCAGACACTTAATAATTACCTAGCTGTGTAAAGTAACTTAACCCCATTGACTTGCAAAAAACCTAAGGACAACAACAAAAAAGGAAAGTTCTAGTCAGAGAGGGCAATGTCAGAGTTCATGGTCTGAGAACTAGAACAACTAATGGGTAAGTCATGGGCAAGAGCTATGTGACTATGTGACTATCCCTTTGTGACTGAGGTAGAATAAAGGAGATCTTTTACTTAAGGAAGTCAAGGAAATGGGAACTTATTAGAGTTTGAGGGAATGTTTACATGAATATTATTAAATGCCGCAAAGATAAGGGCAGGAGATGGGAAGGAGAGGAGCATGGTGAATCTGAGTATCCTGATAGTAAATCCTTTTTTTACCTAGCAGTATATTCAGTCTTGGAACTCTCTCCTCCTCTGCTCTGACTGTTGACTTCCCTGGCTTTCTTTAAGTCTCAGATAAAATCTCACTTTCTCTGGGAAACTTTTTGCAAGCCATCTTAATGTTTAGTACTTTTTTCCCCCTCTGTTAATTATTTCCTATTTGTCCTGTCTATAACTTGCTTTGTTTATGTTTATTTACATTTGTTTTGTTAGATTATAAAGTCCTTGAGAGCAGGTCTTTTGCTTCTTTTCTTATCCCTAATATATAGAACCATGCCTATGACATAGTAGGTGCCAAAGAAATTGATTGATATGGATCTGTATTTAATATGTTAAACATATACAGCCTATGTTAGATTGCTGTCTGTCAGGGGAAGGAGGGTAGAAGGGGAAAAAAATGTAAAACTCAAAACCTTGCAAAAAATTACTTGAAAACTACTGTTGCAAATAGTTGAAAAAAATAAATTTAATATTGGCTGAATGTTACTAATTTTACCATCCCTTTGCTTAGCTATCAAAATAATTCTACCAATGCAAGCATCTGATCTTGCCACTATTCTGTTCAAAAACCTCTGGCAACTTCTCTAGAACAAAACACACACTACTTTCTTAGCCTGGCTTAAAAGTGCAACCTTGCTCCAACTTCCCTATAGAGAGGTAGCTGGGGCAAGGGCCTTGAACTTTGAGTCATGAAGACCCAAATCTAAAGACTGCCTTACATGCTTACTAGCTATTTGACCCTGAGCCTTAACCTTTCTGGGCCTAAGTAAAATGAAAGGATTAGATCTGACCTCTTTCAGTCCCAGCTAACTCTGAATCTATGATCTTATTTTCAGTTGTTCTACGTATTCTACATATTCTTCTTCATACACATCACATTCCTGTTAAACTGAACAACTTACTCTTTCCTGATCTTGGCATGGAATCTCCCTCCTTCCTGAATTTGCTCAGGAGATCTCTCATTCTTGTAATCTCCTCTCTTTTCAATTGTCTTTTAGAACTCTTCTCTGTCTTCTAGGTTCAGGCCAGATGCCATTGTCTATGTGGAGTCTTTCCTGATACCCCAAGTTGAAAGTATTCTCTCTTTTCTCATATTTTCCTGAAGCAACAGTTCTCAAAATGAGTCCCTGGAAATCTCTAAGACCTTTTCAGGAAATCTGTGAGGTCAAAACTATTTTCATAATAAAATGAAGACATTTAAATTTCTTATACAACAAGTATCACTGGATGCAACCCACATAAACTAAAAGTCTTCAGTGAGGAAGGCATAAGATTCTGGGACCTAAAAATTAAGAACCACTGTCCTAAAACCTTTTGTATATTTTGAATTTTCCCTCACCTCAGTCCATCTATTAATGCATGTCTTAAATCCTCATGCTTGAAATCAAGGACTGTTTTATCTCAACATTGTATATAAGACCAGGCTTGTAATATAATACATGCTTAAGTATTTCATAATTGCTTGAGAAATTTTTATTGAAATAATTAATGTATGATTAAGAAAAAAGTAGTATTTTTCATTATGGAAGGATCAAGTTCAAAAGGAATATAAGATTTTTATGCATTCATTCAACAAGGATTTAAACATCTATTCTGTGCCAAACTCTAAACTGTTCTGATAATCTATTTTTGGGGGGTGAGAGAAAGAAACATATACTCCCAAAAAATTAAATGAAAAAATATCTAGTAATTTTTTTTCTTTTTTTAGTTTTTGCAAGGCAGTGGGGTTAAGTGGCTTGACCAAGGCCACACAGCTAGGTAATTATTAAATGTCTGAGGCCAGATTTGAACTTAAGGACTCCTGGGCTGGTGCTCTATCCACTGTGCCACCTGGCTGCACCGACTCCTAATAATTTCTAAGAGAAGGCACTAGCATCTGAGTGGAAAGGACAAGCTTCTTGTAGGAGGTGGTGGCAGGAGGTGATGTTTCAGAGGAATAGAGGGATTTTATGAGATAGAAATGAAAGGGGAGGACATTGCAGACATGAAGGACAGCCTGTACAATGGAGATTGAATGTAATACTCAGGAAATGACAAGCAGATCAGTTTGGCTGGAATATAGAGGGACTGAAAAAATAATGTACAATAACCTAGAAAGACTAGAACCAGATCGTGCATTAAATGTCAAACAAGGGTATTTCTCTATTATTTTAAAAGCAAGAGGGAGACATTAGAGTCTCTTGAGCAGGGGAGGACCAAGATTAGGTCTAGGCTTTAGTAATGTCATTTTGCTACTTTGTAAGGTCATGAGATATTTGAACAATTGACAGAATTTTTCAAAAGGAAGAGACCTTAGAAATCACCTACTCTATTCCATATTCCTATCATTTTATATCTAAGGAAATCAAGACTCAAAGAGTTCCAGAAACTTGGCCAAGGAGATTCACTGAAAAAATAACAGAGCTGGTAGTAGAACCCAGCTCTTTAGACTTCCAGCTCACTATCCTTAACAATAGAAATTAACTGACATCTCTACAGTACTCTAAAACTTGCAAAGTATACTATATAAAACATGTGAGGATGGCTTTACAGATTTCATATCCCCATTTTACAGGTGAGAAAACTAAATCTGAGAGGTGCTATGTAACTCAGGATTTAAATATATATCTTTCCTAACTCTCCAAAGTCCTTTCTCTTATTCTAAGAATATATGAAATCTTTGAGCAATATACTGATATCATGTTCATCTAGGTTCAATGAATCTCCTTGTTTTATAATAACTTTTTTATTTTTTTTTAAGTTTTTTTTTTTTTTGCAAGGCAATGGGGTTAAGTGGCTTACCCAAGGCCATATAGCTAGGTAATTATTAAGTGTCTGAGGCCAGACTTGAACTCAGGTACTCCTGACTCCAAGGCCACTGCGCCACCTAGCCGCCCCTATAATAACTTTTTTAGGTAGATAAAGTACCTGCTTTTTTTTGTTAATTCCCTGGAACACTTTGTGCAATGTTTTACATAAACTAGGTCTTGATAAATATAATTAATTTCTACTGTGTTTCATATTACAAATGCTGCTATAGACAATGATTACTAGCTTTGTGTGGTTATGAAGAGGAAAAAAATCAAATAATGATCAATAGCTCTTTCCACAGTTCATACACATAAACCCTGGCCTTTGATTTACAGCTATAGCTATGAAGTGCAGAGTCTATTGATATTTGCAGTGATAAACACTTATCATAATATGAAGAAATTTCTCATCACTTTGCTACTTATGCAATCAGAATTGTGAGCTGATTATATATTAAGTCAATACTATTGAGTTACATTCTGGTCTGTCCTTGTAACACACTGGATGCTGTATGTGTAGGTGAACCTTGAAGAATTTCACTGGGGAATGATCATCATGGTAAATTAATGCCACATCACCCTCCTGATCTTCATTGCCTTCCATGTCATCTTGGACAGGGGTTGTCTGGTGCCAGATTCATAGTACAGGAAAAAATAACGAAGCAGCATTATGCTACAGAAGCAATGCATGCAATGAATGGGCACCAAAGTAATGTGTTTTTTTAAGTGAGTGGTAATATTGGTTTAATACAAAGAGCTTATTTCTATCCTAGGTAAAAAACAAGTCCTGGGGAAAGAGTATTACCAAACATGTCAGATTGCCTTTTGCTGATTCTGAAATAAAGCATTTTCCATTCCAAATCAAAGTAACAAAGAGTACCTCAAAGCCTAGTTTCCTTAGGTTTAAAATTAAGACATGAAAATGGAGAACATGGATGTGATTTGGAGGTAAATGCAGATACTTTATGAGTGAGCCAATCAACAAGAAAGCATTTATTAATCATTTACTATGCAAAGTTGTGGTGAAAAGCTAGACAATCCTGTTCTCAATAAGCTTGCATTCTAATAGTCAACATATAAGTGAATCAGGTGCTAAATATTTATTAAGCACCTGCTTTCTACTAGGTCCTGTGCTAAGTGCTAGGGATACCAAAAAAAAGGCAAAATATACACCCTCAAGCGAGCACACACACATACACACACACACACACATATACATACACATATATAGGAGAGAAGTGTCATGTATGTAGGGTGTGTTCAAGGAAAACTAGTACCTCTGGTATGAGGGCTCCTGAGCCCTTTTCAGGGCTGCTTTCTACCTTTGATGTCTGCTTGAGCCACCTAACTCTCACCTGCAGCTCCAGGAAGCTGTAGCATGGGTAAACCCATTCAGCAGGTAGTCTAAATCAGGTTAAAGGTACCTGAGGGAGTCTCAAGTTCTTCAGTGAGTAGTAGGGGGTATCTACCCCAAGCATATGAAGTCTTCCAATGGTGGAAAGAGTGGATGAGAATATTCAATTCCAACAGCCTTGAAGCAAGCTGAAGCAGGTGCTGTTGAGCACTTAGAGCTTAGTTAGACATCAAAAACACCAAGGACATCCACTACATCTAGAGCCATCACCTGTTGTCTTGACTCTGTCTTGCCACTGGATCATGATGATTTTGGAGTAGAGAATGAGACGGATCACTTCGTGGAATTCTACCTCACTTAAATCCAATTTACCCATGCATCAAAAGATATCCCATATACTTTATCATCCCTCAAAGTTCTGTGGAGATAGGCAAGCGACGAAGCAGCAGATGTGGATACCCTCGGAACTGTAGTCACAACCCTGCATGCAGGTGGCCCTGTTCATAAGGTTTACCCACTGAAAGCAGTAGTGAGATTTGGCAGCCCCCTGGATGACTGAGCAGCCTTTTTAAGGATTGGTCATTCAATAGCTGACTGAAATTTTCCAGGTTATATGACATGGAGAGGTTAATACCCCAAGAATACAAGGTTGCCCCCATCATTCATCTTTAGAAAGGTAAAACTGTCCTGTAACAATCATAAGGGTATTTCCCTTAGCCATTGCTGGTAGTCATTCTTACAGAGTCTTTCTCAATAGACTGATCCTTCACCTGGAAGATGGTCACCTCCCTGAGAGTCAGTGTGGCTTCAGAAAGGGTTGAGGAACAGTCAATATGGTGTTTGCTGCCCAACAACTCCAGGAAAAATGCCAGGATCAGAAGAGAGGTTTGTATACAACATTTGTAGATCTAACCAAGGCCTTTGACATTCAGTCGTAAGGACTTATGGAAAATTATGTCAAAATTTGATTGCTGGAGAAATTCATCAGTATTGTACGTCAGTCTCATGACAGCATGCATTCCCAAGTTCTGGATAGTAGATGATGCTTTTGAGCTTTCCCAGTCACCAATAGAGTGAAACAAGGCTGTGTCCCTGCTCCCATACTTTTTAGCATGATGTTTTCAGCCATGTTATCAAATGCCTTCACTGAGGATGAACACAGCATCAAGATCACCTTGATGATGGTAAATTTTTCAACTTGAAAAGTTGGCCAAGACCAACATGGAGGGAGTGTTGGTGCATGATCTTCTGTTTTCAGATGACTGTGCACTTGATGCAACCTCTGAAGCCGAGATGCACCAGAGTATGGATTGATTCTCTGCTGCTTCTGCTCATTTTCATCTAACAATTAACATCAAGAAAACTGTGCTCCATCAGCCAGCACCTTCTATATGTGGAACCATTGATTATAGAAAATGGAGAAGTTTTGAGAACTGGGGACAAGTTCACTTACAGTGTCCTTTCCAAAGAGGTACACATTGACAATGAGGTTGACACACAAATTGCCAGAGCTAGCTCAGTATTTGGGAGTCTCTGAAAGAAAGTGTGGGAGAGAAGAGGTATTAGACTATCAAACTGAAAGTCTAAAGAGCCATTGTGTTGACCTCATTGCTGTATGCCTGTGAAACCTGGACAGTCTACCGGTACTAGAAAACTGAATCACTTCCATTTAAATTGTCTCAGGAAGATTCTGAAGCTAAACTACTTGGCATTCCAACATTACTACAGAGCATGCAACTACAATGAGCTGGACTCAGCATTAGAATGCCAGAAGTATGCTTGCCTAAAAAGACTATTTTATGGAGAACTCACACAGAGCAAGCAAGCACTCTTAAGGGTGTCAGAAGAAGTGATATCAGGACACCCTGAGAGTCTGTCTTAAGAACTTTAGATTTGATTATACAGCATGGGAGACACTGGCACAGGACCTCCCAGCATGGCATGCCCTCATCATTGAGGGCTACCCTCTATCAAGAAGGCAGAATTGAAGCAGTTGAAAAGAAACCTGTCATATGTAAGTTTAGAGTAGGCACCCCGAGTGTTTTATATGAACTATTTGTGCCTGACCTGTGGTAGAGCATTCCAAGTCACAGAATGATACACCGTAGCTTGTCTCAAACATACTGATGCTATTTTGATCTTCCTGATAACAAAGGACAAGAACCAACCAAAGAACCAAACAACCCATCGTGTATGTGAAATATCAAGAAAATCATTCTGTTGCTTATTCCTTTCAAATTCTTCTTGTATTCCCACTCTTTCCAGGCTCATTACCATCTCCAAGTTTCTCAATTCTCATTCTCTTATTGGTAAATCATTATAGTTTCCTTTTTAGCCTCCCTATGACCACTGTCACCTTTCAACCCATATTATGTACTGCTGCCAGATTAATTTTCCTTAAATAACATTAAAAAAAGAAAAACCTTTAATGGCTTCCTATTTTCACATAACTTAACTCCTTAGTTTGGTTCATTGTCCCTGATAATCTATTGGTATGCATACTATCCTTTGGTTATTCTGAGTTCCTCATTGTCCCAACAACATGAATGTTCATCTCCTTTTCTTTTTAGAGGCAATTGTGGTTAAGATATTTGCCCAGGTCACCAGCTAATAAGTATCTGAAGTAAAATCTGAACTCATGTCTGCCTGACTCCAGGTCAGTGATTGTGCTGCTCCTTATTTCCTTTTCAATGTTGTTCTGAAAGCCAGAAGTAGATTACCTACTTTCTATTGCATCTCCAAATCCAATATTCATCCAGTTTAGAACATAAATATATATTTCTCATATTGTCCAATAATTGGGTTATGATATGTTTCAATTTTGCTTTCATTATCATTCTGTTGTTCTTTGAGAACAGAGACTATCTATCAAAGAAACATGAACTTAGAATGGTACTAGGGTTAAAAAGTATCTCTCTGGTTACAAGTATAAAGGAATCTTATATGATCTTACATGTACATGAGATAACTTGCTTGAGAACATCTTTTAAGACAATGTTTTTGTTATAAAAAGTGAAATATTTATTTTTAATTAACACACAATAAATGTAGAGGGATTGTTTATTTTATACCTGTCAATCATGTGCCTGTGGTGATCTGGTTTTCTATGAAGATTGTTTGTAAAGGTCTCCCTTTTTTTCATAGAATATACTCAGTATATGTAGAGATCATTTGCATAAAGATTTTAATAGAGATTTCTATGTATTATAGCATTTAGAAATGAAAGGAGTTTAGAGATCAATCCAGTTCACCTTATTTTGCAAAGATGAAGAAGTTGGGTCCCAGGAAGTCAAAATGTTTTGCTCAAAGTCACATAAATATAACAGATAAAGAATTTTAACTCTAGTGCCATTCTAAATCCATTGCTGCTTCCACTACACCAAAATGAAAATGTAAGCACATGGGCTAACAGTTGAGGATTCCCTTTCTTTGAGAAATAATCATTCATAATAGTTGAATAATGATAATAATGATGGTAGATAATAACTAGCTTTTATATAGTACATTAAGGTTTGCAAAGCCTTACAAATATTAAATTGTAACATCAAAACAATCCTTGAATGCTTTAATTACCCCCATTTTGGGATGAAAAAGCTGAGGCAAATAGAAGTTAAATGACTTGCTCAGGGTCAAAAAGCAAGTAAGTGGATGAGGCCAGATTTAAACTCAGGACTTTCCCTGTTCCAGGTCCAGACCTCTACCTATTATACCAGTTATTTGATAACAATTTTTACCCATGATTTTCCTTCTTTTAGTATCTTCTCTTGTTTGAATGATGTTATAAATTATTTCTTTCTTTTGGGTCTCTTCCAGCAGGGCATATATTTGGTCAGGCCCAGCCACTTCGTCCAAGTTCATTTTTTTCCAAGTGTCATCTCCATTTCCTCATATGAACAACTCAGTTGGCATTTCCAACTTCATTGCCTGAGGATTAGTCATTATGAAAATATTGAATGTGGATTTTTTTCCTTTTCATATCTAGGAGGTACTGGATAAATATTATTGATAAAAGGAAGAATTGTTGTAGGTAAAGTAATGTCAGGGATGTGAATGTGGGGTAACATCTACAGAGAGAGATTTTTGTAAGTAATGATTCTATAGAAAACCAAGTATTGGAATATGAAAACAATTCAAGAACCTTTCTTTCTTAACCTTGTGATCTAGAATGAAAGTTCTGAGCTCTTTTTCAGGTTTTAAGGAATGTCTTGATCAAAAAATTGATAAAAATCACATTAAAATAAATAGTCCTAGTAAAAACATGTTTTCTTGGCACAATTTGCCTCTGAGCATAATCTAAGGGAGAAGAAATAAAGGGATAAGTATCAAAGTTACAACTGGGGTAGGACTGAGGCTTTTCCCCTGATTGCTAAAATTAACAGGGTACTGACACTTGCAGACCTCTAGCAGTTATTGGGGGAAAAAATCAGTAAAATAGGAAGCTTTTTTCTCTATGGCAGCTGCATCCTAAAAGAGCATTTTCACAGACCAGTCCATCACCACCCAGCTTTCTTTTTCTTTCTCTGGGTCATAATCTGCCTGGAAGTGGATTGTAAAAGCAGTCTGATCTCACTTGAATAGAGAATGAATTTCTTGTCACTCCCTGGTCATTTTGTAATGCTTGCTACTGGGGCAAAAATTGCTAGTTATAGCTCTCTGAAGGACATAGTACCTTTTAAACTTCTCTGTAGACAGAGCTCTGCTAAACTATTTATCAATTACTTTATTTTGGAAATGTACCTTAGAATCAAGCCTCATATAATTAATTCTTATAATTCAAGCTTGACTAAACTGTATTTTATTTTACTGAATTTATGTGTGAATTCCAAAAATAAGACTCTCTCTCTCAAGGAAAGGATCCCAGTTAACATAAAATCAATTTAAAGAAGCTTAGCAAAGACAAAATAAATATGAAGAGTCTACTAGTTCTCAACAATGATTTAGAATCAAAGACCCAGGTAGAGTAAAAGAACAAAACCAGCATTCTTCCTTTCCCTCATTCCTCCCTTAAAATTTTTTGCGTCTTTAGATATTGATTGTGACTCAATGGAAGAGTGCTGTGATATTTATGAATTCCAATCTAGCCTTAAGCATGTATTAACCTGAACAAGCCAGTTAATCTTGTTTGCCTCATTTTCCTCATTTGTAAAGGGGAAGAGAGGGCGAGAAGAAATGGCAAACCACTCCTATGTCTTTGACAAGAAAACCCCAAATGTGTCTGGAAAATTCAGACACGAGAGAAAATGACTCAATAATAACAACACAAATCTTGATTGTAAAATTGTTTCAAGTCTAGGAAAGTGGTCGTGGTTATAAATGGGGAGATTATAGATTAAAGGATTGAAAGGAATTCAGAGATCTTTAAGTCTAATACCACATTTTATTGACAAAGAAATTGGGATCCAGTAAATTAAGTGATTTGCCCTAGGTCACATATCAAGTAAGTAGCAGAGTTGGAATTTAAAATTCTTTGAAATCCTGAACCCAAAATTTCTTCCACTTCACTATGTAGCCTCTCTATTGTTTCAAATATTTTAAGAAATAGAAATAAATTCTAGGCCATCTGGGAATGAAATGAATGCTCTTGTTCTCATGATTTTTGACTTCCAAAATTTTAAATTGCTTTTAAAATATTTGTTTCTAATTCTATGACTTTTAATCAAAATAGATGCAACAGTGTATTTCTCCTTATATTACACATTTATTTTTTTTTAAATGTATATACTCTCATTTACAAAGACCTTACTATGTTATTCCCACTTATATTGTTGTCCTGGTTTTACTTGGTTTACTTTGCTCTGCATCAGTTTATACAGCATACTGTATAGACAGAACTTCTATTAGTTGTTCAATCATTCATTCATTCATCCATTAATTTATTTAGTTTTTACAACTCTTTAATATTCCATGATATTCAGTGCTATCATTTGTATAGCTATTCACCAACTGATAAGGCAGCCCCTTTGCTTCCAGTTTTTGATGCTACAAAAATTTATGTTTAATAATTTAGATGCTTCCCTGTGTGGGGGTCACTTAAAATTCTCTTTAATTTAGTTCCATTATTTAGTTAGAAAGTACAAAGCAGATGTCATTCATTAGCTACAAATTTCCTGATGAGAGAGATTACCTTCCACACCCCTATAGTACCTAGACCAAGTCAGTAAATGTTTGATGAATGGAGAAATTTAATCCCCTTCCCCCAAATTTTAGTAAATTAGCATTAGATCTTTAGCAGCTAGGTGAAACAATGGATAGAACCCTGGGCCTGCTCTCAGGAAGACTTGGTCTCAGGCTCTTATTAACTGTGTGACTATGAGCAAGTTAATCTCAATCTGTTTTGGTTTTCTCAATAGTAAGACAATTATAATAATAGCAGCTAGCTGCCAGGGTTGTTTTAAGGATCAAATGAGTTAAAATTTGTAAAGTTCTTAGCAAAGTTCATTCACATTATAAATGCATATTTCTTCTTATTAATAATATTTATTATTCCCACTCTATATTCAGAGAGAGACTTCTATTTTGGTAGTGAAAATAAAAGCAGAGTATTAGCTTCTCCAGATTCAATTTTGGATGAATATTAAAAACACTTTTCTTCTTTTGTTCTCAACCCATGATGTCATTAGCATGAAGGACTCCTGGGTGGAAACTTCCTTCACCAGTTTACAATATCATCTTCTTGTATCTTACAGTAGTGGAGAGTTTTCTGAAGGCACTGAAAGGTGAAGTGACTTTCCTGTGGTCACATAGACAGGACAGAAGAATTAAGCCTTTTCCTAAATCTAAGACTAGAACTCTTCCTACCATGTTATACTGCCTCTCTCTGAGCAAAAAGAAGTATTAATTATTTTCTAAATGTAATTATCTATTCATGATATTATATCTAAATGATTCACATAAAGAAAGTTTAAATCATATTACAATTATGTATAATGTTTTTGTTTTATTATTTTTTAGGATTATTTTGAACTGCTGATGCTAAAAGCAAATTGGGGGTCACCTCCCCTTTTCACTTTGGTGTTCCCCTGATGAATATGCTGTTTACTCCAAGAGGATGTTATAGTGGTAAAACAAATGTTCCAGTTAGTCCGTTTTCAGAGAGATCAACACAAATCAAATTGTTTTACAATTTAAAGTAATTGTTTTCACAAGATTCATTCTAATTCTAAATAGAGAATGAAAGCAATAGTCTTGGAAATGATAGTAAAAGTAGAACTTAAAGGGATCACTCTAGTGTTCTTTTAATTGAGTTTATTCTTAAAGAACTTAAGAACAAAAACCAAAAAAGCCTAGCATGTTTGTTGGTTCTGACCAGTTCATCCAGGGCAGTAAAACCAAGTTCTCAGGGTTCTATATATGGGAGAGCCAGATTGAATAAGATGCCATTTACCATGATTCTAAAGATCAATGAAAGTAGGATTTATTTCAGCAGAAAAGGGGGAAATGTCAAAGATATTGGATAGATGCTGATCCCTGGCTTGGTACAAATGAGTATTATCAGCTCTTAGGAGCATGCATCATACTCACCAGAGGTAAACTCATGCACACCTCCAGATCTATCGCATTACCTTGAGCAGAATTTCTTCTTTGAAAAAAAATTTTCCCTCCAGGTCCTATGACCTTGGCACAGACACATTCTGAGGTATTGGGAGAGTGGTTCAGAGAGCACTGCTTCTGGCCATATTTTCTAATTATTTCCCTCTCCTTTGTCCCCCTAAGCCATGGGCAAGGAGCAGTTTAAGTAGGAAAATATGTGGATAAAAGTACAAATACACATAATTCTGGTAGGGGAGTAGGTGGTGGTGAGGGGGAGAGATATAACAGAGATAGTAAAGATCTAGATAAAGACTTCCTCCCTCTGCCAAACAGTAGGAAGCTGGATGAAGAAACTGAAGTCAAATCTTAAGTGTGATGTAGTGAAGAAGCCCAATAAACACTGCATAGGCTGCTTTGTTCTCAGAGAAACAGAGCAGGGAGAGAGTGCAAGGAGTGACCATTGATGTCGGAAGTTTTCCTAGCATTCCAACCTTGCCAGAGTTTGGGGAAAAACTAGGGCTGGACTACATTAGCTTTTTTCTTCTAAGTCTCTACTAAACTGGGGGGATTTAGAGAAGGTCTGTGGAAGAATAGCAGGCAGAAGTCATAATAAGATTTGGTGCTTGGCTCTAACAGCAAATCTATGAGGAAACCTTCTAGAGGTAGTTTATCATCCCTATTTTATAGTAAAGGAGAGTGAGGGTCAGAAAAATTAAGTGACTTACCTAGGGTCATAGTAAATTCAGGAGAGAGGATTTGATTCAAGACTTTCTTGTTGCAATCCAACACTATTACTCCAGACTGCCTCAAAAAAGTGCCTTCTTTGTTTTCTTTCCATTAAAAGTAACATTTAGAGAATTATGACATTTGGATCCCTGAGAGTGTGCATATTTATACTCTTGAATAGATTTTCCTAGTTGGGTTGCCCATTGACCACTGCTTGGGTGGGGAAAAAGGAGGGAAATGTTTAGGTGATATGACCAGAATCAGTGGAACCTGAATCCCTAAGAACATTATCTGAGGGGCAGCTAGGTTTTACAGTACTCAGTACACCAGCCCTGGAGTCAGGAGGACCTGAGTTCAAATCAGACTCCAGACACTTAATACTTATTAACTGTGTGACCTTCGGAAAGTCATTTAAACCCAGTGTCCCTCAAAAAAAGAATTCTCTTAACCATTCTCCTACTAGCTCAGGATATGTCTGTACCAAGATCACAGGACCTGGAGGGAAGGAAATAAGCATTAAATAAATATTTACTACATGCTGGGCACTTTGCTAAATGACTTTAAAATATTATTTCTGATCTTTATGTTAATTCTTTTTTTTTTTTAAGGTTTTTGCAAGGCAAATGGGGTTAAGTGGCTTGCCCAAGGCCAGACAGCTAGGTAATTATTAAGTGTCTGAGGCCAGATTTGAACCCAGCTACTCCTGACTCCAGGGCCAGTGTTTTATCCACTATACTACCTAACTGCCACCTAGCCGCCCCCTCTTTATGCTAATTCTGAGAAGAAGGTACTATTACTATCCTCTTTTTTTAATAGATGGAAAAAACTGAGGCAGACAGAGATTAAGTGACTTACCCAGGTCATATGGCTATTTGTTTTATTATATTTGGATTATATTAAAAATATATTATGTGGGGCGGCTAGGTGGTGCAGTGGATAGAGCACCGACCTTGAAGTTAGGAGTCCCTGAGTTCAGATCTGACCTCAAACACTTAATAATTACCTAGCTGTGTGGCCTTGGGCAAGCCACTTTAACCCCATTTGCCTTGCAAAAACCTTAAAAAAAAAAAAAAGAATATACTATGCTATTAACTCAGGTCTTCCTGACTCCCACTTTGCCCATGGGCTCACCTAGCTGTCCCTTGTTCAGAAGATGGATACCATGACTCCCCCAAACCATTAGGGGTTTATTCCTTCTCAGGAAGTGACACAATACTCCCCCCCCAGCCTTCCCTTTCCAGTTTGTACTCACACTCATGATGTGAGTTCCTCAATTTCCTAATTCCCCTCTATTTCCCAATTTAAGAAACTCTTTGTGCCATACTTCTCAAACCACAGTTCACATGACTCCATCAACAGGCTTCCCTTTATAGCAAGTCATTAAATAAACACAATTAACTCAAAGCAAAAAACATTTACTAGGATGATATGATAAGACTATTAACCACAAAACATTCCCTCCACAAACCTGAATATTGTCCCACAAAGAAACAGTATCTGTGGGAAGATTGGATGCAAACTTAGCTAGTGAAGAACAGATATAGAGAACCTATTTGGCAAATCAACTCACAACTCGGGAACTGAAACCTCTTTCTTTTCTCATGTTTTTTTTCTCATGGTTCACATTGTTCTCTGGGCATAGTTTCTCTGATGGACAGTTCATTTAGCTAGGCTCCTTGAGGCTGCATCTCTGCAAAGAAGACTGATTCCCAGGGCTAATTCTCCCTTGAATTCATGGTTGGCTCTCTTCTCTGATTCCAGGGGTTTTGTTTCTTGAAGCTGCTTGTTTCTCTCTCTCTCTCTAACTGCTCTCTGTGTAATGTCTTCAACTGGTGAATAGCTCTGAAGCAGTAAGCTATAACCAATGGAGTGTAAGAAAGAAAAATCCCTTTCCTGCTTCTGCTCCCTGTAGAGACTCAGGGGTCATGCTTAGTGCAGCTGCTTTCTACCAGCTACATAAGGGAGCATCTTATCTTCCGTGAAGGAATAACTCTTATGGATTGATCTTTAAACTTTAAAAAAAATGCAGTAACACTTTAGAACCTCTGTAATTTATCCCTATTTTTTTGTGACTAAATTAATTAAAGGATGGAGGGAGCCAACTCCTCCTCCCCCTCACTACACTAATATTATTTAAAGGTGATAATAGAGATATGCCTCTTTATATAATCAATCAAGAAGTATTTTAAGCATTTATTATGTTACAGGCACTGATAGAAAGAAATAGTCTTATCCTTAAGGAGCTTACATTTTTATCAAAATGTAGTTAGCTTTTTCCAATCACAATTGCTCTAATTATACTAGACAGAAAAACATTCACATCTCCTTCCACAGGCAAAGGACTCTATTCCCACTATTCTTTCTAGTGAAATGCTCATGAAAACAGAACAGAGAATAACTGAGATAATTAAGCTGGTGACGACTCTGCCTAAACCATAAGATATTATTAATAGCTAGTATTAGGTTTGTAAAAATTTTACACATGTTAACTCTTTTGATTCTCTCCACAATCTTACGAGGTAGGCGTTCTTAATTATCTTATTTTACATTGAGGCTGAGAGATTAAGTGATTCAGTCACAGTCACATAGCTATTAAATGTCTGAGGCAGAATTTGAATTCAGGTCTATCCACTAAATCATCTAGCTGTCTCATATATCATATTAGTCTATCCTTGCTTAGGGCCTCTTGATTAATTTATAGTAGTGTTGGGTAATGGTATGGTATCACATTTTTTCTGGTGACTTCTATTCCTCTTTCTCAAACCTGACATTGATGGTCCAGAACTTTACAGCCCTGGCAGGCTTTTACTCTTGAAAGTCAGTGTGCAAACTAGCTATTGAAGCCCAAGCAAACAACATTTAGTTAGTAGAAACAAACTTCAAAACTGAGTCTTTATAGAGGAAGAGGTGACTGGGGTATAAGAGTAGGTTTTAATGTAAATCTGAATCATATCCTTGCATCTGCCAGTGTAGCCTTGCTGCTGATGGTGTGATCGGTGGGATATGGGGAGGTCCTGGGTGAGCTTAGGGTCAGCCACGGGGCATTTCTTGGGTTTTGGGTTGTGTTTATTTTTTCTTTACTTTCATGTAGATTTGGGGACCATAGAAACAACTGAAGTTGCTTTATCTTTGGCACATAATTTCTGATTTGCAGAAGTCTGAGAGGTTATGATGATTGGGAAAAAAGTCTAGTCTGCCAGCTTGTTGCTCCTGTGAGTCAGAAGTCCAATATCAAGTTTTTCAACCTATTTCAACCTTTCACTTGTTTCCAAGATGAATTGTCCTGGTATCTCTATTTCAGGAAGTAGTATCAAAGGATCTGTAATTCTCTATCTTTTTAGCTCAGAGTAGTATTCTTACCCTAAAGTCAGTGCCTTTGGCAAAATACCTTAGTATTAGATCTGTCTCCATTTCTTTTGTGTAGATGTTTCCCTCTTCACTTGATTCCTTCCAAATATATTCCCAATAAAAACAACCTCAACTAATAATTTCTGGTTGGTTCTACTATTTACAAAACACAAAGTAAATTTTTAAATAAAAGAAGTTAAACAAACTATTCTCCCTCAGTCCCAAAAGTTTCAGTCTTCCATAAAGGAGCTCAAAGAAGATTATGGTTTGAGGCCAGTGATAAAGGGGAAATATGTCAAGTAAAACAGCTTCTATTCTGCTCAAACCCAAGTATTGTCCCTTCCTTTCTTTCCCCCTTCGTGACATTTGCTTCTATATTTTAGCTTTCTTAATTCCAGGTGGCTTATCACAGTCCTTTCTTCAGCCCCACTTCTCCTGTTTATCCAATCATGAGCTGACTTATTAGAGTCTTTTAGACAGAGTAGACTAACTTTAAAAGTTTCCACCAAAGTGCTAGATAACATCCTTCATTCTATAATATTGTTTCTTTTCTGAGTCATTCAAGGGAATTATTCACATCTCATCATAATGAGATCATCTGTGAACATATCTTTTACAGTAAGCTTAACACTTAATTATCCTCACTTTTCTGTTAGATCTTGACTATCAAAGACCATTCCTTTACTGCTTGCTATGTATAAGACACTATGCCAGAAGCTGGGCATAAAAAGACAAAAAATAAAACAGCCCTTACTTTCAAGAAGTTTATAGTCTATTGTATAAAATATAATATAGTACAATTAAAGGAACTTAAAAATGTAAATAACAATAATTCATATTAGAGATAAATGATCAGAAAAAAAGTCTAAACTGCTATGAGAGATAAGTAGAGGGAAGGATTCCTGAAAGTGATACCTAGCTAGGTCTTAAAGAAAGAAGATTTCAACAGGCAAAGATAGACTGGGAGTGAATGCTAGGACAATGTGAGATTGGATAGGTAAAGGAATCATTAATAGAACAGTTTGATAGCATCATAAATGTTTAACAGAGAATAGTGCGAGATAAGTTATGATAAAGGACTGTGAAGGCTAAGCTAAAAAGTCTTCAATATGGTATAGGGGGATATCAAAAGCTTTAGAGTAGGGAGGTGGTAATGATGGTGAAAGAAAGACTGCCTTGCCAAGGAAAGAAGTGAGAAGTTGGGTTTTTTTTTTTAACATTTAGTACAATTAGAGAAGCATAGCAACCCAGAAAACATTTGGTATCTAGAGTTGATTGTCCACAAAAAAAAAGTCACTTGTGCAGTTCACATCATTACTATACCAAAATCAAAAGAGAGGCATTGATTTCATATCCTAGGCACATTACATTTTTATTATCATTCAGGATTTTTAATTGGATGTCATTCTGTTGATTTGTTTGTTTTTAGTACAAAATACACAGATCTGGGGGCAGCTAAGTGGTGTAGTGGATAAAGCACCAGCCCTGGAGTCAGGAGTACCTGGGTTCAAATCTGGTCTCAGACACTTAATAATCACCTAGCTGTGTGGGCTTGGGCAAGCCACTTAACCCCATTTGCCTTACGGAAAACAAAAAACAAACAAAAAAAACCAACAAAATACACATATCTTATTCATGTCTTCTTGCTCTAATCTATTAAATAGACTAACTTTCAAACTGGTTATCAAGAAGACAAAAACAAATTTTCTTTAATTTCTCTACCAGTTCTCTAAGTAACCCAGGCTTCTCTGAGCATGCCTAGTCCTCCTAACATGGGGATCCTTGGAAGTCTTAGTATCCCCTACCTCATGGGTTAGTGCAATCTCCTTTGATTGGCTGCATACATCTTTAAAACTGGCAAGACAACCAGTCATTCTTTTCTTAGTACCTTTTCTGCTCTCCTTTTTCTCTTTGTCCATAGGGTGAAGTTCCCAGTTTACCATGAACTGAAGCAGTGAAAGGGAAGAGACTTCCCTTCCCCTGCTCTCCCTCTTTTATTGAAGCTCCAAAGACTAGGCTTGTGCGTATTTGTTCTGTTCTATATTGTTTGCTCAGTTTCTAGGACCCATTAATAATCCTTATGGGATCTGGGAGTTTGAACTATGATGATTTTGGAGCCAAGATTGCCTGTGGTATATTGTATCCAGCCAGCACAGCCTGGAAGCCCTGGGAAGCTAGGGTGCCTGGGATTTGAGCCCAGGGTGGGTTTGGACTTGGAACTGAGATTGTGCTCCATGGAACTGAGCTAAACTATTAACCTAATCCCTTCCCTCTCTGTTGACTAAGGTGGTACAAAAATTGGAGGGTGGAGTGGGGAGATAATGCCTCCCTTGTGTTAAGGGAGTAGATGTGTATATTTGTGATTATACTTTCTGAAGTAAATATTTCTATATAAAAGTTAATCAGACTGTTAGTGGCTAATGAAACTGGCTTCAGATTCCCAACTACCTTTGTTTGGGAAGGGGAACCATATTGGGGGGAAAGAGATTAGACATATTTTCAAAGAAGCTGGATACTGCCCAAACCACTTCAAGGCTACAGAAAACCCTAGGAGGGGAGGTGAAATCCAAGATATCTGATCATCAGATAGTAGAAACTAGAAAGATCTGTTACATCTGTTTTTCATTACTTTGTGGACTATAGTATTTCTAGATTTTGAGAGTCAATCTAGAAGAAGATAAGTATCACTGGATCATATTTAAATCCATACTATACCAAGCACTCCATAGAACCTGCTTCAGCTATCTTCATGGGCCTTTGGAATGAATTGTTCTCATCTGCACAGTTCACCATTGGGAGACTTCACATTCTTGGGGCAGACATTCCCTAACTCACCAGAGTAAGTTTGGGTTTGAGACCTCCTCAATTACTGTCAACTTCATTATGAGAAATTCATATGGAACATAAAAATTCACATGGAATTAAACTGAGGAACTGAAGAAATATCTATTGTGCCTCAGTTAAACTAAAAAAATTTGGTGAAGAAACTTAAGGGTAAAATGATTTTTTCAGACTCATAAGTAATCAGTAGGAGATTCAGAATTTGTATCCACTTCCTCTGACTCCAAAACCAGTAACTATCTTCCTTTGTAACACAATGTTTTCCACATGAAAACAATATTATAATTGTCATATAACTGTCTCTCAGACCTAAGCTCTAGAGCTTCTTGACTTCTTTGGAAATTTGTTCTTTCTTTTGTAAAAAGCAAAGGGAACTCAGAAACTTGTCATTTGGATTTTGGTCTGATTTAGAACTCCACATCACAATTCCCTAATCATATTGTTGCATGAGAAAAGGATGGGTGCTAAGAACAAGAACACAAGTCAAGCTTTCAAATAAATGCATTCACATCCCTCATTCACTGTGGTCTTAATAGATATTAATAATATTTCACAAACTACTGCAGCTTCAGTGCTCCAATATTCGCTCCAAATTGTTCCCTCCTCCCCATCTCTTTCCATTAATACATACTGCATGTCTCAAAACAACTCTGATACTGCTTCATGCTTGCATATTCTGATGAAAACAAAGACTTATAAATAAACTCACTGACTAACAAACACACTCTAACTGAGCTGACTCACAACATTGGCTCTCCTATCAAGAATCCACACATTGAATTTCCTTCCACAAAACCCCACAATGTCTAACATCAACAATGGGAACACATCCTGATATATCTTAAAATGGTATTTCTGGTACAGTGTTGTTCCTATTTTCAACTTAAGAATTCCAAAATTCTATATGGCCATGGTTCTTTTTCTTTCCCTTGGTTGGAGAAGAGGGGAGGAGTTAATCAGAGAAAAAGGGATAATTAATAAGAACATAATTCCAAAGTATTTTTCTTGATGACGTAGGTAGGTCAAGATCGTAACATTACTATAGTGAATCACACTATAACACATCAAAAACAGAAGACATTATCTTTATGCCCCAAATCCTCCTCTTTTGTACTTTCCTATTTCTTTTATGGGCACCACCATCCTACTAGTCAATAATGTTTCTGCTCTTAGAGTCATTCTTGATTCCTCATTCTCTTTAACCCCATATATCCAATCAGTAGTCAAGTATCAAATACTCCTCTCTCAATTTATCCCCCTTCTCTATAGTCGCTGTTCCTCCTGCCCTGCTCTGCCCACCAGTCAAATAGCTTCCAGATCTATCATTTCAATTGATTTTTTAGGTTTTCATTTTATTGTGTTAGTAATTTTCAGAATTTCTGCTTTGTTGCTTTTTTTTTTTGCTTTGCTGCTTGAAAGTTTTCTTTTTGAGTTGCATTTCATATTCTTTGATTTGTTTGTTCTCTCTTTTACTGATAAAATGTTTTGGAGATAAGTTTTCCCCTAAGAACTGGTTAACATCTCATTATTGTCATTTTAGATGAAATTGTTTCTATATATTTTTTCTTTAAAATTATGTTGTTTAGGTTCTAAATGTTAACAATTCTTTCTTCAAGTGCCCTTTTTTGATGTAATTTTTATTGCACTGTGATAAGAAAGGACATCTTTTGTATGTCTGCTTTTTTTTTCCATTTTTTGAGCCCTTTGTACTTCAGTTGTCAGATTATGTAAAAGAATTACATTCAGTTTTGATGTAAATGCCTTTCTACTTCCATTCAATAGTTTCCAGAATCAATAATTTCTAATCTTCAAAAAGTTCTATTTAGATCTTTATTTCTTGTTTATCTTTTGGTTTTGTCTAGGTTTAAAAGAAGTACAATGAGATACATTATTGTTTTACTATTTCTACTTCCAACTTGAAATGTTTTTAAAGTATTTATATTCCTAAGTATTTAGATTCTAGGCAATTTTTTAGTATTTATTTTGTATTTAATTTGTTGTTTTTCTGTGCCTTTAAGCAAAATACAACCCCCCAGCTTATCTCTTTTTATCATTTTTATATTTATTGTGTAGGGTATAGGGTGTGCTCAAGGAAGCCTAGTAGCTCTGGTGGGGGGGGGGCTGATTTCCACTTTTATGTCCACCTCCTACCTCTCACCTGTGATTCCAAGAACCTGTAGCATGCATAGCAGCTGCTGTTCTGAAGACTAGCTCAATCAAGTTGACATAACTGAGGAGTTCTCAAACCCAAACTTACTCTGGTGAGTTAGGGAATGTCTACACCAAGCATGTGAAGTCTTCCACTGGTGAACTAGGTGGATAAGAACAATTCGTTTCAAAGGCCCATGAAGGTAGCTGAAGCAGGCTCTGTGGAGTGCTTAGAGCAGGGTGGGAAATCTTTCTTCTTCCAAGGATCATTTATAAATTTATAACATTTGCCTGCTATGTTTTGTTAAGTAATTAATTCACCCCTTAAAAACTCCTAGATTTATTGAATTTCAAGTCCCACCTGGGTTTGCCATGGTAGCACCAGACCACAGATCTTATATGGCCAGCAGGCAGATGTTCTGGCTCCTGGCTTAGGGGTTGGTTAGACATTGAAGAGATGCATACGTTTGGAGTACCTGACCCAGGTGTTCATGTGGACTATTTGCGCCCAATCTGTGGTACAATATTCTGAGTTCATTTATCTGTTTAGCCACAGTTGGACTCACTGTAACTTGGCTCTAAAATAGTGATATTTTGGTCTTCTTCAATAATGAAGAACCAAGTTGCTGTAACCATATATGAAATTGTGATTGCCAAACATCCCTTTTTTAGTTTAACTGAGGCATAATAGATATTTCTTCAGTCCCTCAGTTTAATTCCATGTGAATTTTTATGTTTCATATTAATCTCTCATAAGAAATATATTATTGGATTCTGTTTTTTAAGCTGTGCTATAATCTTCCATTTTATCAGTATGTCATCCCATTCACATCTGTGATTATGCTTTTAATTGCATATTTCCCTGCATTCAATCTTCCTGAACTTTTTCCTATTATTTATTCTCTCACCCCTTTACGAAAATGGAGAAAGTGGTAATCTATAAATAAAATGACTTATTTTTACTCTGTTGTAACTTTTCTCTTATCCTTTGCCTTATTTCTATTCCCAAGGTTTTACTCCCTTCTTTTCCTTTTAATCCCCCCTTTTACATTCTCATTCTGATATTTTAGTTTATGTTCTCCCTCTTAGATCTTTCTGTAGCCCTCCCATATTCATGTCCTCTCCCTCTAGTTTAATGTATTTATTATCAAGGTGTGTATGTGTGTGTGAGACTAATTTTCCTTTATCAGGTTCAGATGAAATCAAAATTCATGGAATACCTATTCCCCTTTCTTTTCTCCCTTCTCTTTTCATCTTGTACACTTCTATTGCGTAATAATGATTTCCTCTCCTTTCTTCCCCATGGTTTTCTGTCTTACCTTTTCTTGATCCTTTCCTAAAAATATTAGAATAGGGAAAAAACCCCACAGAGCGTCTGTCCTTTCTCCATGATCCTTACAGACAGTAGGATTCTGAGAAAAATATATTTCTTATCCTTCATTAGCATGTGGTAAATGCATCTCCACATCTTATGATTCAATTAAACATATGTACATCACTTTCTGTGTTTCTCTTGGATCCTATGTTTTGATTTCAAAAAATCTAAATAACTGACAAGTCTCAACCCCATTAATGAGTTAGGGGATATGTCTGTCCAAGCATGGGAAGACTTCCCTTAGCAGAATGATGAATGAGAATGGAGAATGACTGAAGCAGATTCTATGGTGCACTTAGAGTTTGGTCAGACATCAAAGAGGCCAAGGTTTTTCACTGCATCCTGGGCCATCTGCAGTAACTGATGATTCTGGAAAGAGTGAGGCTGATAATTTTGTGCAATTTTGATTCATTTAAACATCCACTGATGTCATTAATCCTCTTTGAAAAAGGAGAAGCAAAAAACTTATAAATACTTTATTTCATTCTGTACACACACACACACACACACACACACACACACACACACCTCTACCCACTCTGGAATTATACTTAGTTTTATTAAATAGGTCATTCTTGGTTGTAAGGTTATAATCTGTTGACTTTTAAAATATAATATTCCAGTTTCTATTCTTTTTTAGTGCTAGTTGCAAAATATTGTGTGATTCATACCATGACTCCTTGATAATTGATCCCTTTCTTTTTTAGATACTTTCAGTATTTTTTTAATTTGACCTAGAAACTCTGAATGTTGACTATAATGTTCCTGAGAATTTTCATATTGAAATTTCTTTCAGAAGGTGATTTATCATTCCTTTCTATTTTTACTTTGACCTCTGATTCTGAGTTCTAGGCAATTTTCATTTGTTACTTGTTGAAGACTTTAGATTTCAAGGTTTTATTTGAAGGTCTAGGTTTTATTTTGGGAAAGAAAATAATTTTTTAAGTAATCTGATAATTCTCTCTTTGACTTGTTTTCCAGGTTGATTGTTTTTTTATAATATAAATTTTCTGTAGACTGATGTGAGGTATCAGTCTTGGTTGGCATTCTTTCTTTCCTAGATATTCAATTTTGAATTTCTCATTTCATTCTTTTAGGTACTCTTGTTCTTGGGTTTGGACATCTTTTCCCCCCCTCAGATGCTTTAATTGAACTTGTTTTGAGATTGCACTCTTCCTTGGGCTTACCCCTGAGTATTTCAGTCTAAGATCAAAATTGTGGTATATAAATGGAATAGGATTTTATTATCCTATAATAAATATGGAAAGATAATTTCAGAAAATGCTGGGTAGTATGAACTGACAAAATGTAAAATAAACAAGACCAAGAGAACAATTTGACACTATAAAGAAAAGAAACTTATAAAGATTAAGAAATGTCATTAAAACAATAACCAATTATATCTTCAGAAGATCTCTGTTAAAGTAGAACACTACTAGAAGCAAGCTCCCTAATCTTCTCCATATTGAGAGATGCCATCTGAGGCACTCTTAAGTGTGCAACAAACCTCCCTACTGCATATAAAATTCTTTTTGTTTTCTGGTACATGTAGTAAAATATCTTCTTTTTTTCAGTGCTCAATTTTAGAATTTGAAAAAATGATAATAAAATTAATTCCAAAGAAGTCTTGTGGAGGGGGTCAACTAGGTGGCACAGTGGATAGAGCACCGGCCCTGGAGTCAGGAGTACCTGAGTTCAAATCCGGCCTCAGACACTTAATAATTACCTAGCTGTGTGGCCTTGGGCAAGTCACTTAACCCCACTGCCTTGCAAAAACTAAAAAAAAAAAGTCTTGTGGAGGAGAGAGATGGAGTGGGTATTCTATCCAGGCAAACTCATTGCTACAATATCTTTGTGGGGTATTTTGTCTATACTATTGTAAGAGAACCTCTTTTTTTTTTAATTAACTACTGAATGATTTGTCAGTGTCTCAACATTTAAACTAACTGGACAGGTATGAATCAGACCCACTCAATTCAAATGCCATTTTGTAGAAAGGAACAATGGAAGGGGATGGTAGGAAAAAAAGTATGTCCCAAGAAAGGACTCTGGGGCTAGATTATTAAAATCTATGAATTTTGACATTGACAGTAGAGAGCAGACCAGCAGCCTGGCTCTGAAACATGATGGCTTATGGTTTTGATCCAACACTTAGGTGGCACTTTGTATTAAGGTACAAAGGAGGCATTAGTAAGTGCAAGATAATTGACTAACAGGTGACACAAGGACTACCAACAAGTACATGGAAAACCATAGTTCATTATTACGAATCCCATACATTCCATGGAGCACAACTAAAGAAGAATGAAGCACCAGGTCTGGGTAACCAGCAAAGGATTTGAAAAATCACATTAACTAACAGATATCATGATGGAAGGCAGGGCTTTTTCGTTAAAAGTTTGCTGGATTTGGAGTTAGAAGTATCAGGGTCAAGTCCTGCCTCTGCTACTGATTACTTGTAGATCTTGAGTAAGATACAACCTCTCTGGTCCTTAGGTGCTTCATCTGTAAAATGAAGGGCATGAGACCAAAAGACCTGGAGTGGAAAAAAGCACTGAACCTTCTTTCTCTAGTACTTTGCTCTTATAGAATAGTGGAAGGCAAAATAATAGTGTAGCAGATAGAGAGAGCTAGCCTTAGAGAAGAAACACTTTAGAGGTTCAAGTTCTACCACTGACACATATTAGTTTGTGACCCTGGTAGAGTTACTTAGTCTCTTAAGGGATCTAGATAACCAGGAGCCAGGCCAGTAGAACAGATCCTTAAATTTCCAGTATGAGCATTTATACCTTAGAAATCAACAAAAACTTCAAATTAGGACTTGATTTATTATCCTATTGAATGTCCAGACTTAAGACAGTGATAGGGAAAATGTTAATAATGCAGATCAAACTTAAAAGTGTTCCATTTGCACTGTGCCTTGAACAGAACAAATGACTAATAAATATTTGTTGAACTGGACTGAACAGGCATACTTTAGATAACTTTCACTTTCATTTTCAATTTTCATTTGCTGTTACAGACTGTAAATATATCTTCCCTAATTTCTTTTTAGGTTTTTGAAAAGCAATGGAGTTAAGTGACTTGCCCAAGGTCACACAGCTAGGTAATTTTTAAGTGTCTGAGGTCAGATTTGAACTCAGATCCTTCTGACTCCAGGGCCGGTGCTCTATTCACTGTGCCACCTAACTGTCGCCTCTTCCCTAGTTTCTTCAAGGAGCCTGAGACTGAAAAAAAAAAATAGATTGGGATCATTTCTAGCCCTCTTCTCTTTGGTTCCACCTGATTCTACTACATTCAAATATCAGCTCAATAGTTCTTTGAAAAATCAAGAAACATGTAATAAACACTTATTATGTGCAAGGTCTTGTGCTAATCATAGCACTAGTAATGAGTGCTTGGCTTAAAAAAGAATTCATTAATAAGAACTGACAGATTGTTAAGGTTCATAGCTTTTATAATTCAGGAGTTTAAAAACTAGGGAGCTAGGTGAAGCCAGAATCACATTTTAGATTTAGAATGGATCTCAGTGACCATCTAATCTAACCCTTATTTAAAAAAAAAGAAAGAAAGAAAAGTCTTCCTTCTACAGAACACCAGTCAAGTGGTTGTCCAACTTTTGGATGATATCCTCCTATGAAGGGGAGCATATTCCCCATCTCCTCAGTCCCCCTTCTCATCCCAAGCAACCCAATCTCCTTTTGCTTAGCTAAAATTGTCTGGAACTTTTTCTTGACATCAAGTCTTTATTGGCTTTTTCTTCAACTTCTATTCATTGTTCCTAAATCTGCATCTTGGAGCCAAATGGAAACAAACCTAATTTGTTTTATATAGGACAGGCTTTAAACACTTCAAGACAATTATATCTCCTTAAGCTGATTTTTCTTCAAGCTAAAAGTCCCCTGATCCTTTGATCTTCATCATATGGCATTTATTTCACTATTCATGTTGTTCTCGGAATCTCTCCAACTTATCGGCTCCCTTCTTAAATAGCACGGCTTCTATTTTATCCCTTTTACTCATGCCCTTGAAGAATGACTTACAATGTTAAATTTTATTCACAGCATTTGGAACTGTAGCAAATATTGGTTAAGCAAAACAAATGTTGTTATATTTAAGATAGAGGCTATGAAAAGGAATTACTTTAGTGGTATAGTGAATTGTTAAGATCTAACAAACTTGACAGGGCTCCTCTAAGCACCCTTAGAGCAGAGAAAACTGGTGGACCAATAAAGGTCACCTTTCCCTGCGTATCTGCTTCCATTTAGATTTATCCCATTTCTTGCCAGACCTACTTAAATAATGACTTACCTATTTGGGGAAACATATCAGCATATAGTCAAATGTTCTGGTTTGACCACAAATGACTCTGAGGGAATATAGGAAGGAATATTATGTGTAATAGAATGCATTTCTACCAATTGTTTATCTCTTGAAACATTAGTGACTGATGTTAAATGCAAATGCCAGGATTTCCCCAATTGCTTTTATTTTCAGTTGCTACATAAGTTTTAAAGGTCAGTCAACAGAAATACAAAGACCCCTTAAAACTAAAACTAATTTTTTTCATTTAACAGCTATTGATCACATCTCCAGCTAACTGTTTAAGTTTCTTCTTATTGTAACCTCCCACAAAAGCATCAATGCCTAGAAAAAAGTTAGAAATAGATATAAATAAATAAAAGAAGGTAACTAGGGAAACATTAACAGTCAATTTATATTTCATTTTTCTTCTTTGCATTTACTATAAAATGAGAGAAGTCTTATTTAATAGTACTTATTCCTCTGGGCAAATTTTATTCCTAGATCACTCAAAATATGCTGGAAAAAAAGTTTAAGGAATAAGGCACATTATTTCATATTCTCAGTAGTTGTTACTTGGTATCTTTATGATTCTAGGTTTTTGGTGTCTGAACTACAGAGAAAATCAATTGATGAATTCTCTTTATACTTGGGAATCTTTTCAAGATTGAATTAATCTATGGGGTAAATGGGCATTTGGTTGGTTCTTGTCCTTCATTATCGAAGAAGACCAAAATGACATTACTATGTTTGACCAGTAAAGAACAATATGAGCTCAGAATGCTTTACTACAGGTTGGGCACAAATAGTCCATGTGAGCACCTGTGGTGTTTACTCTAAATTTATGGATGTCACGTTTCCTTTGAGCTGCTTCAATTCTGCCTTCCTTATAGAGTGAAGCACCCTCACTGATGAGGGCACGCCATGCTGGGTTGTCCTATGCCAGTATCTCCCATGCTGTACAATCAGTTCTAAAGTTCTTAAGAGAGACCTCCAGGGTGCCCTGGTATTGCTTCTTCTAACCCCTTTGTGAGCACTTGCCCAATGTGAGCTCGCCATAAAATGTGTCCAGCTCATCATAGTTGCACTCTCTGAAGTAATGTTGGAATGCCAGGCAGTTTAACTCAAGAAAGGACCTCAGTGTCTGGTATCTTCTTCTGCCAGGTAATTTTCAGAATCTTCCTAAGACAATTTCAAGCAATTCAGTTTCCTGACATGGCACTGGTAGACTGTCCAGGTTTCACAGGCATCTAGCAATGGCTCTGTAGACCTTCAGTTTGTCTAATACCTCTTCTCTCCCATACTTTCCTTTGGAGACTACCAAATACTGAGTTAACTCTGGCAGTGAGGCAACCTCATTGTCAATGTGGATGTCAACCTCACTGTCAATGTGT
The DNA here is from genome assembly GCF_037893015.1 of Macrotis lagotis. Classification (NCBI taxonomy): domain Eukaryota; kingdom Metazoa; phylum Chordata; class Mammalia; order Peramelemorphia; family Peramelidae; genus Macrotis; species Macrotis lagotis. The sequence continues at coordinate 710,945,602 of NC_133658.1, read as the reverse complement.
GCCTCCTTGGAAGGAACACTGCCAAGGTAAGTGAACTTGTCCACAGTACTCAGAACTTCCCCATTTGCTGTAATCAATGGCTTTACGTATGGATGGCCAGGTACTGGTTGATGGAGCACCTGTATTTTCTTGGTGTTGTTAGACCAAAATTAGCACAAGTAGCAGAGAATCAATCCATTCTAGTTATCTGAAGGTAACTTGTATTTTTTCTGCTTTTCCTCTGGAAAAGGAGGAGGAGGAGGAGGAGGAGGAGGAGGAGGAGGAGGAGGAGGATGGTAAGATCTTAGGGAGTTGGAATAAATCAGGAAAGGGGAACCTAGAAGCAATATTCTGTCTTCTTACCTATTGTTCTGAAAATTTCCTTGGTCTTCTTTGAAGAGCTAATCTGACTCTTGATAGTAAACATTATGCCTTTTGTAGAGCTAAATAGCTGAAACTGGAAAAACCAGCATCTTTATTCTTCTTTTTAAAGCATTGTAAAGTTCTATAATTATCACACATCAGTATAGGCAGTTTCATATAAGCAGATACAATTATCTGAATATGGCTTATGACTGGGTTGTGGGGACAATAATTTAACATTCAGTTACTGAAAAAAAAGTATAGATATACTTATAAATTTATTCTACAATATTGACATTTCCCCCTACCATGCCCCTAAGTCTAGTTAATCAACAAAACAATAAATCAAGCTTTGATGTCAATTTCTGACACATAAGTCCTAAAAACTGAAATTTTATCACTTGTCTCTTGAAAGCCAGTTAGGAGCTGGCTCCAGCACATCTCTGCTTATAAAAGAAATACTTCAAGGTAACATAAAATCACATATTTAAAGTTAGAAGAGACTTCTCCATAATTCTCCAGATAAGGCATCTGAGACTAGATGACAGCCCTCTGAGATCCAGACCTAGTGAGACACTGTAGCTTGCTCAAGATCACACAATGAATAAGTACAGAATTATGATTTATATCCAGCTCCAAATCCAATGCTTTTTCTATAGTGTCAAGCAGAATATACCACTATCTTTGACCTATTCCAGTGGATATCCTTCTCATCAGACTCTCCAGTCCTTGTCTTCTCTATGTTCATATCTTCCATTAATAAGCAAAGTAGATCTCATCTTCTCTTTACTCCAAAAAAGGTAATAACTAAATGGAGAAAGAGCAAATACTCTTCTATCTCCTTGATGGAATTAAAGTAGATAGTACATAGTTACAGGAAGTTAATGCCAGGTATCTAATTGAAAAATGTATTGATTTCATCTAGTAAGTACCCTTTAGAAGAACTGAAACTTGGGTTAAATACTCAGCAATGAGTATTTAACTAATGAGGCAAATTTAGCTAATGAGGCAAATAAGTGCTCATAAGCAAAACAACCTGGTAACTTAGGAACCTACTAAAAGGGCTAAAGACCCTTCTCTATCTCTAAACCTAGCTTTCTTATGGTGAAAGAAGACCAAAGCCAAATATGTAAAAAAGGTATTTTAAGTTAAACTATAGGTGCTTTTAAAGATTTTTCAAATCAAAACATACTATAAAAGTATCCTATACTATAAAAATATCAATGAGCAATCCCAATGAGGGATCCCTGCTGGGTTAGTCATTGGGGAATTATTTAGTTTCCTAGAGGAAATCTTAATTTGAAGGGGTTTGTTTAAAAAAAAGTTATTTTTGTGATTCCTTGAAGACATTCATTAATCTCATGTCTCATACAAACCATAAATTGTTCATCACAAGCCTCTTGGTCAAGTACCTGAGATATAAATAAAAAGGGAAAAGAGTCTATGCTCTCAAAGAGAATGCATTCTAATAGGTGAGATAACTTGTACATTAAAAGAAAATGATACAACTTGACTAATATGGAAATATGTTTAACATGATTGTACATGTATAATCTATATCAGATCACTTATCTTGGGAAAGGAAGAGAGAAGAAAGGGAGAAAAATTTAGAACTCAAAATTTTACAAAAATGTTGGAAAATATTATTAAGTAAAAAATAAAATTAAATAAAAAAGAATAAATGAGACTGAGGAAGGGAGTTGGGAGAAAAGGGTACCATATGAAGAGTTGAACTAGTAATTTTTATACCTGGGAAAAGTGGTACAAACTGAGTTTGGGGAAAGTGACACATTGATGCTGTTCTTTGGGGAGTAGATTCAGCTTACTGTGGCAATGAGGATATCAACCTCATTGTCAATGTGTACCTCCTTGGAAGGGGACACTGCCAATTCCAGGTTGTTGCTGGCTAGAGCATGGCATGGAGGGGAAAGGAAGGAGAAAAAGGAAGATAGGAAAGACCCTTACTCTAATCCACTATTTGATGTTTCTTATTTTAATCAGTCATCCATAATAACTAGCTCTGTAGATATTGAAAGACTACACTCTCTAAATTCATATTTTGGGGCAAAGCTCAGGTTGCCCCACACTATTATTTCTTTGGTCATAGGGCACTAGGGAAATGGAAAAGTAAGAATATAGAGGGAAAGAATTTAAAAAGGCAGACCAATTCCACTTTTTATATTCTAGGAATATATGAAGAATGAAGAAAGGAGAATGAGCTTCTGTTATTTGGAAGTTTGGTAATCTATTGCAACACAACTAATTTATAAAGTTTTGAATCTGAATGATATTTCAATGAATGCATCTTCCAAATGGTCAGACTTAATACTAAATCATGAAACAGGATGTTCACATCTTCCATTAATAAGCAAAGTAGATCTCATATCATCAAATTAGACTTTAATCTAAGGGTTCTTAAAATGGAGTTCTGTATACTTACCTAGGAATATTGTGTAAACTATTTTAATATAATTGACTTCCTTTGTAATGATATATTCAAGAACATTCTGAGAAAGGGTCTATAAAAGTTCACCTGAATACCAGAGACATGAGGGACCTGAAAAACAATTGAGAAGCCCTGATCTAAAAGCATCCTTTTGCATGTATTTTCTTCTGCAGACCTTAGAAAAGTACTACAAAAGTCTTGAAGATGGGGAAATGGGATGGCGGAGTGGGGTGTTAGAATAAATGTAGGTTCATTTTGCGAAAAATTCACCACACTCTGATTCAGGGAGCTAAGAAGGGCTTAGACTTCATTTCACAGTTTGCACAAACAGTTCATAAGTTATAAAGGGGCAACCAGGTAATGCAATGAAAAAAGAACCTGCCCTGTAGTCAGGAGGACCCGAGTTCAAATCCAGACTCAGATACTTAATAATTACCTAGCTGTGTGACTTTGGATAAATCACTTAACCCCATCGTCTTGCAAAAAGCAAAAAGAAACTTACTACAAAAAGTTCATAGATTAAGTTCTTTAACAAGGTAAAGAAAGTGAAGTTTAGGAAGTAGTGAAATTTAAGCAAAGAAGAAACAGTTGCAACTGATTTGGTAAGAACCTCATGGACAGCTAAGGAAGAAAGAGAAAGTCATGAGATGATGACTGGGATTAGATCAAGATGATCCAGCATGGAGAAGTGGGTGGGAGAGTTTGGGAGATCATGCTCCCCCAGAGCATGTTGTCCTCTAAAGAAAGGAGAGCAGAAGGGTATAAGCAGTAAGGAAGGGCCTAAGGACAGGATAGTTTGGGGGAGTTCCCTCAGAGAAAATTCCTCCAAAGAAACTGAGGAGTGAACTAAACTTTTAAGGAGGATGTAGGGAGACATAGGTGGGAGTGGATAGCTCAAAAAATAGAGATGAGGCAATGAGAGAGATATAGGGCAGGACTATGGAATGTTATTGTAAGGTGCATGATCAGTGCAAAGGGAACAGAATAATTATAGAACTTTTCCCCTATTTCATGATCACTCAATCAATTTAGGCCCAAATTCATTTGAGAGTTGGGGTGAAAGTCTCATTTCTTTTGAAGTTACCCCCAAACTGAAAAAGGGATCTAGCACCATCCCTGTCTAGTAGGGAGTTTGGGTACACCCAAGAACTGGCTGAGGCAGAATCCAAGGGGTGCTGGCTTCTAGATTCTGGTACAGCATGATATTCTGTTTAGATTGCTAGATTGAGATGTATCATTTGTAATCTGGAAGATCCAAAAAAAAAAAAAATTAAACTCTGGCTCCCAGGTTCAAATAGGGGCCAAGAAGGAGAAAAATTAGAAGCCCCAGGATGAGGGATCTGGGAAAAAACTAGAAAACTAGCAATGTAGGAAAATACAGAATAAAAATTCCAACAATGACTGAGTCAGTTGGTAATTGAATCAGTGTATCTAATATCTTGTAACAGTTCCCTAATCCAGATCTTTTCAGTATGTAAGGGACCACTAGAAGGGCATGTGTTTGCATCCTTGTCTCATACTGACTACCTACTCTGATTATGGAGATTTTCTATAAAGGGGAAAAAACTGGGACAAGATTAAACAACATCAAAGTAATCTTCAATGAGTATTGCATATACCGAAGGTTAAAACATCCAAACATCTGTTCAATATCAGTTGAGTCACAGCTGAAAAATTCTGCCTTGGACTAAGGAAAAAGACCATCCCTTCAGCTTTTTCCTGAATGGTTTATGACATTTTTCTCAAATGATGGTTTACTGATTTAATGATCCATCAGAGAACTATACCTGAATTCAAGCCTCAAAATACAATCAATTATAGTCCCAAAGAATTTTTCCCCAAATGGTAAACTTCACCAAATACTTCAGGTCTAGATACAGTTATTTTTACTCTCATTGAGTTACAATAAACATTTTATCATTTCAAATCTTCATAACAAATTTCACCAAAAAAATTTCCTTTTCTTTCTTTTCAAGTTTGTCCTGAATGTAAAGACTAAATCCTTCATTAATTTCTAATTTTAAGGTTAAACAGTACAAAAATAAATAACTTACACTTTCCTAGCAAAAAGAAGTTTTAACTTGTGTTGAACTCCATTTTGATTCCTTAAAATACTAAAATCCCTTGTCTCCACATGAGTACTTATCAGATAACATGCTGACTCCATTACTCTAACTCCTTACTTTTAAAATACAAAAATACTCAGAAATGCATAAAGCTTTACAGTCTTAAAATTTCAAAACTTTAAATAATCATGAAAGAACTTCACATTCTGCTTTTTAAAAACTAACCCACCCCCCAAACCCAGGGGAATTTTCTTCTCAGAGCTTCAGATGTATTATTCCCACATTTTCAGTAATTTCAAAAACTTCTAGGAGACCTGCTGTGCCTATGCTACTGTAGAAATACATGAGGGACTTTTCTTTCTTTTTTTCTTTTGGCAAGGCAGTGGGGTTAAGTGGCTTGCCCAAGGCCACACAGCTAGGTAATTATTAAGTGTCTGAGGCCGAATTTGAACTCAGGTCCTCCTGACTCCAGGGCTTATGCTCCATCCACTGCGCCACTTAGCTGCCCATAAGTGACTTTTGTGACCATGCTGAGAAATCCATAACAAAATTACAAAATGCCTGCCTGACTAATTAATGCAGTTCTTCCAAATTAAATAAATTCAAAACTACTCATGTCCCTTTTTGTGGGAGTAGTGGAATGAAGCTGAAGAGTGGGGTGAGTGAAGCCACTTGAGCTAGTGGAATGGACGATCCAGTGGAATGGAATGGGAGAAGATAAAGCTTGGGGTGGCTAAGTGGCATAGTGGATAAAGCACAGGCCTTGGAGTCAGGAGTACCTGGGTTCAAATCCGGTCTCAGACACTTAATAATTACCTAGCTGTGTGGCCTTGGGCAAGCCACTTAACCCCATTTGCCTTGCAAAAAAAAAAAAACCTAAAAAAGAAAAAAAAAAGAGAGAAGATAAAGCTGCAAGTCTTAGTTCATTTACAACCTGATCCCTGGTAGCATCCCCAAATGCATAGCAACATCTCTCTAATTCCCCAAGTGAAAAAGTAGAGTATACAACATGGAGCAAAATACAAAAAGGCAGCCAAACTGGCCAACATGACAATGGAAACACAAAAGACAGGTTCCCTCAATTCCTTAGGTCATAAAGGGGAAAGGGAAAATGTACAATGCAAATAAAAGCAGAGAGGCAACTGAACCATGATAACAAAGGCATAACAGACTGCCACAACTGGCTAATCAAAACAACAGAGATACAATAAACAGATAAAACAAAGCCTAGAGGGCTACTCTTTTCCATATTATTCTAGTTCTCTCACCATGCAATGGTAGAGACCAAGATCTGGAGATAGCACAGCTCTACCAAGTCTCTTCACACAAAATTAATCTTTAAGGGGCAGCTAAGTGGCACAGAGCACAAGTTCTGAAATCAGGAGGACTTGATTTCAAATTTGACCTCAGACACAATTACCTAGCTGTATGACCTTGGGTAAGTCACTTAACCTCATTGCCTCGCAAAAAAAATTAACCTAGGAGTTCTTTAATTCTAGCTGAGAGCTTGAAGCCCCACTGAGGATTTGTCCCTTTGTGGTCACCATTTGTGAAGATGGAGAAAAGAGGGGGAGATTTAAGGATCCATGTAGATTTGTTTTGTGAAGAATTCACTAATCTAATTCAGGAAGATAAAAAGGTTTAAATTTTAATTTGCAAGTGACTACAAAAGTTTACAGGTTACCATAAAAAGTTCACAGGTTACCACAAAATGTTCCCAGGTGACAACAAAAAGTTACAGGTTAAGTTCTTTGAAGAAGCAACAAGGTAGTGAGTCTCAGTAGGAGTAGTAGAATTAAGTAAGGAACAGTCACAAACAGGGTTGGTGAGAACATCAAGTACAGCTAAGAGGGAGGAAAGACTGTGAGTTATTTGGGGAATCATACTCCCCCAGAGTGAGCTGTCTACAGGAGCACAAGCAGGCATAAGGAATAGATAAGTAGTAGAGAAGGGCATAGAGGCAGGAGAGTTTGAGGATGACGCATCCCCAGATTGGGCTCTTCCAAAGGAGAACAAGCAGCTCAACTGAGGGGTTTATGTATTATTTTTTGCAAGGCAATCAAGTTAAGTGACTTTGCCCAAGGTTACACAGCTAGGCAATTATTAAGTGTCTGAGGCCGGATTTTAACATAAGTATTGTGTTTTAAGGGATGTATGTGGGGTAGGTAGCTCAGAGAGCAGAGATGGGGAAATGAAAGATAAATAAATGAGGGTTGATAGATCAAAGACTTAATCCCTTCAGGCTAAGGCAGGGATTTACCTGAGTCCTAGACAGGGAGGGGCCAAGGTACTTTACTAAAAGTTTTTCGATCTATCTCATGACTTAAACAATAGGATGGGGGAAGGGAGGGTAATGTTAATGTAAAGCATATGGTCAGTGCAGAAAGAACAGATTAATATAGAATAACTTTCTTTTTTTTCCTTTTGTTTTTTTGTAAGGCAAACGGGGTTAAGTGGCTTGCCCAAGGCCACACAGCTAGGTAATTATTAAGTGTCTGAGACAGGATTTGAATCCAGGTACTCCTGACTCCAGGACCGGTGCTTTGTCCACTACGCCACCTAGAATATATTTCTCTTAACATTTGCCCTACTGCAGTCTCGCTAATTATCCTGGGATTTAGGGCCATCTATGCAGCATATATATATATATATATATATATATATATATATATATATATATATATATATATATATATATACACACACACACACACACACACACACACACACACACACACACACACACATATATAATTGTTTCAGAGCAAGGATGTTTTGCTTGTTAATTTTTTTTATGTTTTTCTCTGAGTGAACCATATTTCTATATATTGAACTCACAGCTTAATTTTGTTACCACATCCTTAGGACTGGTCACATAGACAAAGAATGGGGGGGGGTAGGATGTAGTACCTTTATTTAGATGCCATTAAAATCAAGGGGCATCAAGAGGCAGAATTCGGGTCCATATAACTTGATTTAAAGTATAGAGAACCAGGAGTCATGAAAATCAATTTATAATATTGCTTCCACTGCTGATTATCAGTGTAACCTTGCCTGAGTCAACAATTTTTCTTTATTCTTTAGAGTTCGCCTGTTTGTAAAGATTATTTTTGGGGGGGGGGGTTGGGGGAAGCAGTAATATCTGCTACTTGTTACCTACCTTTCTAGAATTTTAAGAGGCTAATTAGAAAACTCAAAGACTGAGCACCTGTAGCTTCTTGGAAAAAAAGGTCCTTTATAATTTCAAGGTCTGTTTATTAGTAGTAATTATTATATTAATAACAACCCTGGGTTATTAGAGTACTAAAGCAGGTCCTTGCAGTATCATAACACACCCGAGGCTATCATTTGAACTCAGTCTCTTTACTTTAGCTTCCTGAATAGGCTTTTATTGCCTGGGTACAGCTGTACTATATAACCACCCTAAAAAACTAGAGAGAACTATAAAAACTCTCTACGTTCTTCAGCTATGAACAGCTGAGGGTGGGGGAACAAAACTAAGGAAGAAATCAATAATCTTCTAAATTGCAGGCAAAACTATTCATATTCCCTAAAGAAATAAGTTTTGTTTTACTTAGAAAGCAAATGAACAAAGCAGATGTCCTCAAAGTTGAGGGGGAACATTAAAAAAAAAAAGACAGTTCAGAGAAAATGTTGATTTCAAATTGCATCATAATGGTCAGAACTGGTCATTCAGAATTTAGGTTAAAGTTACCCTGTGAGTCTCAGTTAATGACTTTGATCTGACCTTAAAGGCTTTCATTTACTTTTCTCTAAAGAAAGGGGGAGGAAGGGGGCAGGTATGTTCTGTCCTAATTCTCCTTGTCACAAGGTGACTATGAGAGATAGCTGTGTTTCCAATCCCTGAGAGGGAGATATTGGGGGAGGGGCAGGGAGGATGAGATAGGCAAACTTCAGTGTTGTAACAAGGCACTGTGCCCAAACATAACCTGGGTTACCTAGCATTAATGGGAAGTATTGTTTCCACTTCTACCACTGGTGATTCTCCTGAGTCATATGACAGTTTCTCACACCACAAATGGAGAATAAAATGGTCAGACCTCCAAGGCAGATTTTCTTGCTTAAAACAGAGACACATTTATAATCTCATATGTGTGGTTAATCCTTCCATGATTTTAGCAACTTTTTCAAGTCTTTTCATGCTGGGTCTATTTTTTTTTTAAATACTTCTCTTTGGAAGAATCATCCAGCAACAGCAGACTTTGTTTTTTTAATACCTCTACCATAACTCTGAAGATGATCGCTGTTGTTTCTTAATCTCACTGTATTACTAGCCTCCATGACAGCTTTTGCATTTTCTCCTATTGTTTATTAGTTAGTTGTAAGCAATTGTTCTAAGACTTAGGGAATTAACTAGTGGCACAATTTTTTTCTATTCACTTATTATTTGTATTTAGGATCAAAGATCTAAAACTGAAAGAGACCTTGGAGTGGTTAAGGGAGTTGCCCAAGGTAATATGAGTATTAAATATAAGTGGCAAGATTCGAACCCAACTCTTCTAACTCCATAGCTGTTGTTCTTTCTACAGTATTGTATGTCCTTAATCATGTCATGGTTTTTTTTTAGTTTGTTTTGGCATCAGAAATAAATCAATAGATCAATTTTATCAATGGGAATGATGTTTTAAAAGATAAATTATATTCTGTTTTGCTACTATGAAGGATCATTAGGCCTTTTTAGCTGACTTTTAGATGGAATCTCTTGGCTGTGAGAATATGTTCAATCTTATTTATCTATTTGCACCACTCTTCCTGGTATACAATGATTTGTATATGATAAATGCTATTCATTTATTCTTTCATCTTTTTTCTACTATATTCTTTCCCCCCACTCCTTTCTCCTTAGTCTCTTAAATTGGACAGACCAGTTCAAAATTCCACCAAAGGCCTGAGTTTAACTTTTAAAGACAGTGAGGTTTTGAAAGGACAATGATTTCTTTCCCTCCCATTAGGATGTAAATAATTATTATTTAGCACTTTCAAATTACTCAAAGAATTAGTTGCTTTTGCAGGTTTCTCTTGACTCCTGTGTTTTTTGTTTAAAATATTCTACCAACTCTGGTTTTCTAGCTTCTATTAAAGATCATTTTTTTTTCTGCCAATAGATTTAGATTCAGTTGTACAGGATAAATTGCTCTTAATCATCTTTTATCTTTTGGTACCTCATATTACAAGATCTCCTTTTCTTAATAGTAGTTGCTGAGAAGTTTTGTGTGATTCTGTCTGTGGTTCCTTGATACTTGGCTTCTTTCTTTCTGGATACTTTGCAGTATTCTTTCTTTAATCTGAAAATTCTGCATTTTGGCTATGATATTTCTGAATGTATTCAAGTTAAGGTTTCTTTTAAAGAGAGGACCAAAATTATTTTTGCTTTAATAACTGTAAGTAATTCTTTTATGATTACTTAAAATATGGCATCCACTTTTTTCCTACCAAAGTTTTAGGGGAGTCCAATGATTCTTGTGTTTTTCCTTATGCTGTTTTTTTGGATTTATAATTTTGATAGTAGATATTTCACTTCTTTTTTTCATTTTTCAGTCTATGAATTTTGTTCTTATATTATTTGTTACTCTATTAAATCATTGAGTTTTGTTTATTCCACTTATTTTTCAAATTGTTGACTACTTGGATAAAGTTGTCCATTTTTTCTTCTTTTAAGCTGCTTATTTTTATTCCAAATATTCCAAATCTTTAATTTTTTCTAACCATTCTTGGAGTCTTTCTGGCCAATCCATTATTTTCATTTGATTCTCTACTTGTAGTTTTTTTTTTCTTCCTATAGAATTTTATCCTGGGATTTCTTTAAATCATAATATATCTTTATTATAGTAGACAATCTCTCTTCTCCTCCTCCACCCTGTTTTCTAATTTCTACCACTTTTAATCTTGGATTAAGTCTTTGTACCAGGCCTAGACTCTGCCCTCACAGGCACTTTTCTAGGGAAAGATTTGTTTCCTGCTTCATTTTAGGGGAAAAAAAATATTATGATAAGCTCAAATCTTGCCTTTTTTCCTGTATAGAAGTTGTTGGTCTTTGGGGAGGAGGTCACCTGGGACAAAGTCTTGCCTTCTTCCAACTGGATTGGAATTGAAGTAGTGGTTTATAGTTGGGGGTCTGGAAGTGGTGTTTATGACAAGCTCTGCCTTCTATTGAAGCATGGTGCTGCTTCCCTTCATAGATTTCTCTAATAGTATTGTTGACTTTGGAGAGTTAGATGAGTTAATAGATAGAGTCCAGGGCTTGAGTAAGTAAGACTCAAATTTGGCTTCAGATTCTAGTTAGATATGTGACGCTGGGCAAGTCACTTAACCCTATTTACCTCAGTTTCCTCATATATCAAATGAACTGGAGAAGGAAATGGCAAACTACTATAGTATCTTTGCCAAGAAAACCTCAAAAGGATTCACAAAGCATCAAATAGGATTGAACAATATTATGTTGACTTTGATAGTATGGATTATTATTTTTCAATTATTAATACTGTTTGAACCTAACTTTATGTAGCTAGAAAACTGTTTAATCCCAGAAATGTACTGACTGACTTCAGAAATACTTTAGAGCAGTGGTGGGATTCGAATAAATTAACAACCAGTTCTCTGCCCTAATGACTATTTTAAATATACAAAAAGATACACCAAAAGGTAGTTTAATATTTCATTTATTTAATACTCAAATAAGAACAATAAAAGAGGTACACAAAACTATATTATATTATATTACTCATATTAAGCAAAGGTATTCTAATGGAGTAAAACAGCCTTGTGACCACAGCAGTCAATGTTGCATATGTGTAGAGCTAAAACTCATTCTACCTAATCTTTTTTTCCTTTCTACTTTCATGGCTTCCAAAATGAGCCATAAGATAATCCTTGAAATCTATATTTCTGTTGGTTCATTGTATCCTAGATTCCTATTGGTTTCACTGTTCAGGGACCACCAGCACACTCATAATTTCTTGAGGGAATTTACAGAACACAGAAACAAATGACAACTTGTTACTCCCTGGTTGTTTGGCACTTTTTCTCTCTTTTTTTTTTTTTTACTTTTTCTCTTTACATTATGTTTGTTTACTAAAGTTACTAAAATAAGGGAATTAAAATGTAGTATTTCATCAAAGGCATAATGAGTTTTAAGAAATGAATAAATAAATATTATAAGGATAGTTCTATCAATTTTTTTCACCTATGGATGGGAAATGCAGTTGAGCAGATGAATGTTAAAAAAAAAAAAGTAAGGAATATAAATTTGTGATTTCCACATTAGGCAGCTGCCTAGGCATGCACCTTAGAGAGGACCTTCATTACAAGTGCCATTTTAACAACTGAATTGCCCAAGTCAACCTAAATTTATGTATGGGTTCTGTTGAACTTGTTTGAACCAGCTGAATCCTACCTTCTGCTTTAGGAAAATTAGATAATTGTAAGGAATTCTCAGTTCCCTCTAAGAGATTGTTTTGAGTCCGCCTAGGTCATTTTTTGGATTTGTATTTTGGGTTCCTCCAGATAGATTGACTTATCTTCTGATATACAACTAAAATATCATTCTCTTGGAGAGTACCTCTGCCTATATGAGGCAAATTAGGCGAATGATTTGCACTCTTTTTTGAACTCTCTATAATGTAACTTCACAAAGATTTGTGGATGGAGCTACCCCTCCTTTCAAGTTCATTCTCTCCACCAAATAATTTAATAAATTTCTTTCTAAAACCCATCCATATCTTGGAGTTTATCCTCATGAACAACAATAGTTCTTTTGTGCATTCACTTACTGAAGATTTGGTCCAGAATTAGGGTTACCAGAGCTGGTTCTAGCTTTATACTGAACCTGTGGAGCAACTCCAGATATCACACTGGCATGGGACTGGTCTCCTGGAACTATCACTTGCTGTTGAAGTGGAGACCTAAAGCCAGAGTTCTTTGTGCATCATCATCTGTGGGATAGAGAAACTCAGGGTCTGGATTTTAAAAATCTTTCATTTAGAGTTTTTCTTAGATTTTTCCACAAGGGGCTGGGTTCACTTGGAATCCTAAAAAAAATCTTAATTTGAAGCTCCTTAAACATTAATTTTTTTTAAAATAAAGATTTCATTCATTTTGAGTTTTACAATTTTTCCCCTAATTTGATTTCCATCCCCTCACCCCCCCACAGAAGGCAATTTGTCAGTCTTTACATTTAAACATTACTTTAGAGAATTTCCTTAGAACTCTGGTGTAGAGTCACACCTATTAAGTGTTAGAATTAAACTTAGTCTACATGAGTCCAGAGCAGGAGCCTCTGAAGACAAGAGTGCCCTTTGGCCTTCATATAACACATGCACATAAAAGTCTAGGTTGGCTGCCAAATAATGACAAACACATTTCTCTGCTATCTCAATGAGCCTAACTAGGTTTTGAAGCTAACACCAAAGTAAAATAAATAAAAAGACAGCTCTTAAATCTTTTCTATAGCTTTTGTTAGCCTAGGGACAATGTATTTCTTCTGCTTAACCTTGTTTCTGGAACAGGGACACAAATCATTCCAGGATACCCTTAATACTAAAATAGATGTTCTTGGTCTTGGACAAGAACTCTGCTGTCCAGTGTCTCTCGTAAGAATGTCAACTCCTGGAGGGCAGTGACTATGCTATAGTTATTGTTCCCTGTCACTATTTAGTCACTCAGTGAATCTTGATCAGCAATAATAAATTTATATCAATCAATAAAATATCTATTATTGATAGATTATATCTATCAATATTAATATCTATCAATCTACACATATAAATTTATATCTGTCAAAAGAAGATTTACAAATATTTTCCACATACAACCCTGGGATTTAGTAATTCATTTTAGATCTAAGGAAAATAAAGAAGGGTGGCTGAGTGACTTGGTCAGAAGTTCATAATTGATTGATAGTGTTTGTCCTTCATTCTCAAAGAAGACCATGAAGTCAGAAAGATGGTGCCATGAGTGAAATGGATTTAAGTGAGGGGTGCTAGGCAAAGTCATGAGACTCATTTTTCTCCTCTGGAGTCATCTGGATCCAGGGGCCAGATGTGGATCAGGACAACTGGAGATGGCCCTGGATTTGGCCATTAGGTTGATTTGGTACAACTAAGAAATACCAGACTTGAGACTTGAATGCTGTTGTTCTGATTCTAAGATCAATACCTTTCTACTACTGACTTCTTTATATGATCTGGGACATGAAAAGATTTTTCCTTTGAGAAGAGAAAAAATTGCTTGAGTATAAAATTTATAGTAGCACTTTTATTTATAGTAAGAACTGGAAATAAGTACTGTTAATTGGCGAATGGTCAAACAAGTTTTGGTACATGGATGTAATGGGATATCACTGTGCTCTAAGAAACAAAAAACATGAAGAATATCATAATGAATACAGGAAGCCTAGGAAAAGTTGAAGAAAAGCCATGTGATAAAGTGGGTAGAGCCCTAGACCTGGAGTCAGGAAGACCTGAGTCCAAATCCAGCTTCAAACACTTACTAGTTCTGTCCCTCTGGGCAAATCACTTAACTTTTGCCTCAGTTTCCCCTTTTGTCAAATGGGCACAATATTAGTATCTATCTCCTAGGATTGTTGTTGAGAGTCAAATGAAAAGCATTTAGAATGGTATCTGGAGTATAGTAAATGTTTTAGCTATATCTATCTATCTATGCTAACTATTGTTTTTGTTATTTTGTTTTGCTGGATTTTTCTTTTTAAATAAAAAATATTGGTTATGATAGATGTCTCTGGGAGTAGGAAATGGGGAAGAACATAGAAAGGAAGTCTAAGTGATATAAAAAACAAGATATCAATAAAATTTTCAATAGAAAAGAAATATATTAAGGGTTTGGGAGAGACTTCTCCCTAAAATGGGAGATAATAGATTAGCAAGAACTATTGCTCACCTTTTCCAGATTGCATCATACAAAAACTCTTCTTTCTTCCACCCCCACCCCCTACTCCTTTGCAGATGGTAATACAGATATTATTATCCTTGTTTTATAAATGAGGAAGCTGAGGTTCAGAGAGATGGAATGATTTGGTCAAATACTCCTAGTCCTGTGGATAGCAAATGACAGAAGTAGAATTTCTACTGATTACAAATCTAGTGATATTTCTATTGCTTTAATCAGTACTGTCTCTCTTCTATAAAATATTTTTATATCTAGATTTTTCTCTTTCTTTGATTTCTTTGGGGTACAGATCTAGTCGTAGAATCCTTGGGTTGAGAAAAATGCACAGCTAGTGAATGTATGAGTATATTTCTGGAATAACTGGATCAATTCATAGCCCCACCTCACAATTCATTAGTGTATCTGTCTTCCCTCATCCAAGCTGTTTTTGTTCCCCCTTTTTTTTGTTTGCCAATAAAGAGCTGTAGGGAGATGTGCTTTATTTGCTTTCGGGTGTGTATGTTAGTAGAGAGCCTCCCCAATTTTTTTTTATCATTTCTGTACCTTTTTTAATGGAATTTTTATTTTTTTTCCTAATTTTTTGGGGGTAAATATACAGAAAACCTGATAATTTGTATGGTTTTCTTTATATCTTGCCATCTTGATTAAGTTATTAATTCAACTGATTTTTAGTTTATTCTTTAAGCAGAACATGATGACATATTTTTGCCTATGCTTATTCCTTCAATTTTTGTCTTATTTTTGTGACTAGCATTTCTAACACTATTTCAAACAATATTGGTAACAGTGGGAATTCTTGCTTTACTTCTGATCTTATTTGAAAGTCTTTTAGTTTATTTCCGTTATATATACACACACACACACATATATATATATATATATATATATATATATATATATATATATATACATAATGGCTCTTGGCTTTAGATAGATATTATGTTTTAGTTAGATACCGTTTATTCTTATGTTTTTTTTAAAAAACAGAAAGAATTCATTAAAAACCTGTTCTATATCTATTGGTAAAAATCATATGATTCTTATTGTTTTGTTATTCATTTTCAGCTGTCCTGATCCATATCTGACCATTGAAGGAGAAAGTACCCATCTGTAAATCCAATTCACTTGCATGTCAGGGAATCCCCTCCCTGATAGCATAGTCTTCTTTGAGAATGAAATACAAACATCAATTAATCGATCAATTTTCCTAATATTAAACCAACCTAGAATTCCTAGTAGAAATAAAATTTGATGCCAGTGTATAATCTTTTTAAAATGTTGCTGCAGCCTTTATTGATATATAGTATTCTTTGATTTCTCTTCCCTAGTTTAGATATCAAGATCATATTTGTGGATGGACTTTGTTAAGATCTCTTTTTTCAGGGTGGCTAGGTGGTGCGGTGAATAAAGCACCAGCCATGGAGTCAGGAGTAGTTGGGTTCAAACCTGGCCTCAGACACTTAATAATTACCTAGCTGTGTGGCCTTGGGTAAGCCACTTAACCCTATTTGCCTTGCAAAAACCTAAAAAAAAGGTCTCTTTTTTTCTATTTTAGAACATAGTTTACATGATATCAGAATTACTCTTTAAATGTTTGATAGTTAATTGCCTAGCTGTGTGGCCTTGGGCAAGCCACTTAACCCTATTTGCCTTGCAAAAACCTAAAAAAAAAAATATGTTTGATAGACTTTATCTGTAAATACATCTCAGTCCTGTTTTAGTTTTCTTTAGGAGTTCATTTATGACTTATTACATTTTTTCTCAGATTGTACTTTTTAATCCTCTATTCTTTTTTCTGTTTCTGTGGGTATTTTATATTTCTATAAATATTTATCTTCTTGTTATCAATTTTATTGATATATAATTTAGAAAGATTATTTCTAATAATTTTCTTTATTTGTTCTACATTTATTATTAGTCCTTTCCTCTGAGCTAATTTATGATTTGCCTTTTCAGAGTAATTAATCCTGACTTCTCCTTAAGGCAGATAGCACTTAGCTTGTTTGTCTAAGCTATATTTATACAGTGTTGCAATGGCTAAATAAACAGAACACCTGTGGGTAGTAGGGTAGTTTTGGGGGGGAATTCTCATCATGAATCTATCATTGATTTAGGGAAAAGTTTGAAACTAGGACCTAAAAATCACTTTCTATGTGCTTATCTCTTTTAGTATTGCCTCTTTCTAATCAACTTGGTATAATAAGTCATGCTTTGCGTAGATTTATTTATGAGATTTGGGATGGGGGAGTCAAGGAACTATTGGAATCTCCCCCCTCCCCCCCCCAGGGGAGCGAGATGAAGATTGGATTATGAATCTGGTAAAGACAAATCTTTTTTGTATAGCTAATGCACCCAGAGTCAACTGACAAGGCTCCTCCTAAATAGAATCTCTGAACTTTTGATTTTACTCTTTACAAAGTTTGTATTAGGTAGGATATAACTAGTTCTTTTGAGTTCTTATAAACTGGGGGTATTTTCAGAAGTCCTCTTCTAGATGACCCCATAGTTTCAGATGGAATTCATAACATATGTTATTCTAAATTTGCCATTTTGAAATTTTTTTAGACTTTAGGAAGCCATCTGGCCATTTCCTAATCTCACGTCAGACTGCCTCAGTTATCAGAAACTTGGCCACAGTTAAGGAACAAGGCCAGAGGGAAAGGGGCCTTGGTTTGTTTTACAATGCAGCCTTGAAGACTCTAAACTAATAAAGTTTCCATTAAATAATAAAAAAAAATTCCCTTGGAGGACATAATAATGAACCAGTCTGTCATTTTGTTTTATACCCCCCCTGAGCTATTCCAAGTATTAACTTCAATTTGTAATCCTAGGAGGACAGATTTAAAGTTCAATCACCCCCCCCTTCATTTCTGTTCAACAATTCAACAAACATTCATTAAGTTCCTACTGTGTACACCAAAGTAAGTCTAGGGAGAGACATAATACATGTAAGATAGAACCACCATGAATTATCTTTCTGCTAAAAAATTGAAGGGCAGTTTCTTTGGGGGTCCAAAATGCTCCTAGAGAGGATGAACATCTACTATGCAAAGATCCTTCTATGACAGGATTTGTCAAGATGGGCAAAAGAAAACAAAATTCCTCTCATTTTAAAACCAAGACTAAATTGGGACCAGTATCCATTAATATGATTTTATTTTTCTGCTTGGATAAATTTGATCCTAACACATGATAAAAATGTGAATATTGGGGGTAGCCAGGTGGTACAGTGGATAGAGCACTGGCCCTGGAGTCAGGAGGACCTGAATTCAAATTCGACCTCAGACGCTTAATAATTGCCAAGCTGTGTGACCCTGGGCGAATCATTTAGCCCTATTTCCTTAAATTAAAGATATATGAATATTAGCCAATTACATACATAAACATTTGTTATGAAGATGAAAAAAAAATCTTCTGATTGTTTTATTGGTATAAACAAGTAATTGGAATCCTTAAGATCCCTTAAGGTATTTAACATAAGATTTTTAACTACTCTGGGAAGCATCACCATATCACTGAAATGATAACTGACAATTCTCAGGTTCCTCAGGATCCATATGTCTCAGCTTCTCTACTACTTCTTCATTGGTCTCATTTGTCTTCATTTCTTTAAATGTATAGGGGATAACAGTATTCTTAAATTCTATGCTTAAAGCAATAAGGTTGTTTTCCAGGGATAGTCTTACTCTCATTTTACATCATTAATATTATTTTTAAGTCAGTTTTCAAGACTCAATTGTGTACATGCCTGTTACAGGCACCATGTGACCTTTAAAGTAAGTGGTATACATGATCATGCCTTCAAGAAGTTGATAATCTAAATCTCTTCATTCAAATCTTTGAAAAATCACAGTCATTTGTTTTTCTTCATTCTTTTAATTAAAAAGAAAAGACCTAGGCTTTTACCCTAACTTACATTTCCACTGACTTTTGGACCCAGGAAAAATCACTTAACCTCTCATTGCTCCTGGAGCATTCTATAACTATTAATTGCAGAGTTATTACAGATCTGTACTAGTAGAGGGAGTTACCTCAGGGAGAGTTCCCTATGCCAATCAAATCCAAGGTTGGAACTAAAAAACAAAACAAAAACAAAAATTAAACTTTAAGCTCTCCTTTAAAAGTTTTGAATTTATATTTCCCCCTTTAATCTTTGCAAACATCCTTAACATGAAAAAATTTTAAGCTGACTTTTTTATCCTGTCACTTTGAATGAAAATAATTACCTTAGAAAATTCTTCTCTTTTATTCTTCCTAGGTGATTGCCAATGAATCTTCTTTTGACTAGGTTAGAGAAATTATCTTTAGAGTGCTGATGTGCTGGAACTCTAGGTCATTTTTTTCTTTTGTAAATGTCTTAAGAGTCCTACTTTGTTCTTGTCTTTTGGTATATACAGAAGAATTTCTTTAGATAACAGATGCCATATTTTAATTTATATTTGCTATCTTGCCTGTCAAAAGCAATATTTATATATATAATCTCTTCTTTTTTCAGCTTCTTACAAGCTTTTCAACACAAAGTTCTCATCTAGAAGGGGTGAGATTGCAAATGTGTATTGTTCTGAATTTCTTACACTATGTCTTATGTTGGCATCAAAAGATGTAAAATAATTTAAGTCAGAGATTAAGCTAAAAAATTGGTGTTTATGG
Source organism: Macrotis lagotis (assembly GCF_037893015.1). Classification (NCBI taxonomy): domain Eukaryota; kingdom Metazoa; phylum Chordata; class Mammalia; order Peramelemorphia; family Peramelidae; genus Macrotis; species Macrotis lagotis. The sequence continues at coordinate 710,926,174 of NC_133658.1, read as the reverse complement.
TTTTGGTTATTACCCTTTTTTCTCGAAGAGAATCAACATTACTAGGCTACAGTCAAGTTATAGTTATGAACAACTATGGCTAATCAGACCAGTATAAGTTTAGAATGCTCTATTATAGGTTGGGAACAATAGGCCATGTGAACATTTAGAGTAGATTATCTAAATTTGAACATCTCACTTTTCTCCCAAGCTGCCACAATTCTGTTTTGCTCATAGAGCAATGCACCTTCTCTGATGAGGGCACATCATTTGAGGAATCCTTTGCCCATGTCTCCCATGCTGCAAATCAATTCCAAAATTCTTAAGTGAGACTTTGAGATTGTCTTTGTATGTGAGGAATTTATCATCAGTGCAGTAGCTGACCTTGATGCCATGTTCATTCTTAGTGAAGGTATTTGACAACATGACTAAAAACATCAAGCTAAAAAGAATGGGAGAAAACACAAAACCTTGTTCACTTCATTGGTGATTGGGAAAACTCCCAGAGCATTGTTTTTTTACGCAGAATCCCAGCAAACATGCTGTCATAAAATTGAATTATAATAAACACCTATGAACTTATCCAGGAAACCAAATTTTGACATAATTTTCCATAATCCCTTGTTACTGAAAGTATCAAGTATTCTTCAACTCAAAAAAGGCTACAAGCCAAGACCAAATTGGAGGGAGTGTTGGTGCATAATCTTCTGTTTGAAGATAGTTGTACACTCAATGCAGCCTCTGAAGCTGAGATGTAACAAAGAATGAATTGATTCTTTGCTCCTTGTACTAATTTTGGTCTAACAATTAACACCAAGAAAATCCAGGTGCTCCATTAGCTAGCATCACACCATCCATATGTGACAGCAAATGAAGAAGTTTTGAGTACTGTGGATGAATTCACTTACCTTGGCAGTTTACTTTCCAGGGAAGTACACATTGATAATGAAGTTGACACACACATTGCCAAAGCTAACTCAGTGTTTGGGAGATTCCAAAAAGAAAGTTTGAGAGAGAAGACTTTCAAACTGAAGGTGATCCATTGTGCTGATCTCATTGTTGTATGCCTATTAAACCTGGATCATCTACTAGCACCATGATAGGAAACAGAATCACTTCAATTTGAATGCCCTAAGAAGATTCTGAAGATCACTTGATAGGATAAAATACTAGGCACTGAGGTCCTTTCTTGAACTAAACTACCAAGCATTCATTGTTAGAATGCCAAAGGTATGCTTACCAAAAAGGTTATTTTATGGAGAACTCACACAGGTGAGCTGATCACACATGGTGGTCAGAAAAAAAATTATACAAGGACTCTCAAGGTCTCTCAAGAACTCTGGAATTACTTGTGCAGCATGGGAGACACTGGCACAGGACTGCCCAACATGGCATTCCCTCATCAGAGAAGGTGTTGTGCTCTATGAGCAAAGCAGAATGGAAGTAGCTCAAAATAAACATGAGAGGCACACATATATAAAGAACCCATCCCAGGAGATTATATGGTCTATTTGTGCCCAATCTGTGGTATAGCATTCCAGTCTTGTATTAGTTTAAACAGCTACAGTCAGACACATTCTAACTTGTCTCTAACATGGTGATGTCATTTTAATCTTCTTTGATTATGAAGGACAAAGGATAAAATGACAGTATCAAAGGACTTGGTCAGATCTACAAACATTGTGTACAGATCTCTGTTCTGATCTTGGAGTTGTCAGGCAGCAAACAACATATTGACTGTTTCTCAGCCCTTTCTGAAGCCACAGTAGTTCTCAGGTAGATGACCATCTATCTTCCAGGTGAAGGATCAGACTAATAAGGAAAACTCTGGCAAGAATCTTGCAACATAGGGGCAGCTAGGTGGTGCAGTGGATAGAGCGCCAGCCCTGGAGTCAGGAGTACCTGAGTTCAAATCTGGTCTCAGACACTTAATAATTACCTAGCTGTATGGCCTTGGGTAAGCCACTTAACCCCATTTGCCTTGCAAAAACAACAACAAAAAAAGAATCTTGCAACAAAAAAGAGAGTCCTCCTGTGATATTCACAGAACAATCTATTCTCTTTACCTTCATAGAAATAGACTCTGGAGCCATCCTTGAACTTTTGGGGGAATAACATTCTTTTGCCAGATAACCCAGAAAATTTCAGGCATCTTTTATATGAACATTGAACTCCCTACCTTGTAAATCTATTTGAAATAGAACACCAGGTGCTTTATATTTAATTTATTCCCTTTGCACTGACTAGTACCTTACTTAACACTGACCCTCCCCACCCCTCCCTTCCCCAATCTCATTGCTAAAACCAGGGCTGTCCAAAATGCAGCCTACAGTGTGATTTTATGTGACTGCCTGTAGGTTTTAGTTTTCACGACTGAAAAAATTGAATAATAATTTGCATGGAATGCATATTTGATTTTTTAATTCCAACACTAATAAATAATCTCTATGTTAATTTTCTCAGGTGTTTTTAAGTAGTATTACAGATGGAACATATCGAATGGAATTTTCAATTGATATGTGGGATGTGTTCCATCTGTACAATGCAGACTAGTCAGTATGCACCTAACTATATACTATTGTGTTGTTGTTTTGTTATTTTGTGTTTGCTTTCATACTTTGTACCTTCCCAGTGATGTCTGTTTCCTTACTCTCTAAGAAGTTAAAAGTACCATGACTTTCTGTAGCCCTTGCTAAACCTAAGGTAAGACTACAAATTAACTCATATAATTTTTTATTCTGGGTGTGGCCCTCAATAATTATCTTATTTTAAAGTGGTCCTAAAATAAGCTAAGGTTGGACAACCCTGGTCCAAGCTATGAGATGAGGTCAATGAACTTTTTGGTAAAGTATCTTGCCCCACCCCCCCAGAATCCTACCCCCAAGCAAAAAACCAGCTCCTATCAACAAAACAATGAATTAGCTCATCTTGTGATGATTAGGATGTACCAGGCTGTTGTAAAAGATTCAAAGATGATCAGACACCATCATAGTTCTAAACCATCACAATTATAGATGGAAGGTCTGAGAGGAAAGACCATACTGACAATTAGTCTATCAAGTGACAAATTAAGATGTACCAGGTTGTTCAATATGATAAAACAGCACAAGATTGAGGTTGCCTGGCATTACTGATGTGCTGTGGTGCTTCACTGTTAGAGGAGAAATCAAAGTCATTTCAGGCCAAGAGACTCTTATATCAGCCAGACCATCTCCAATAGACATGTATATTAAAAATCAGTCCCTGGAATGGAATGTTTCTGGTAAAGGCAAGTGAGAAGGAAGTCTTTTTTTTAAAGATTTTATTTATTTTGAGTTTTATGATTTCTCCCCTAATCTTACTTCCCTCCCCACCCACAGAAGGCAATTTGTTAGTCTTTACATTGTTTCCATGGTATACATTGATCCAAATTGAAGGTGATGAGAGAGAAATCAGAGATAGCAAGATCAGACAATAAGATATCATTTCTTTTTTCTAAATTAAAGTTAATAGTCCTTGGTCTTTGTTCAAACTCCACAGTTCTTTCTCTAGATACAGATGGTATTGTCCTTTGCAGACAGCCCCAAATTGTCTCTGATTGTTGCACTGATGGAATGAGTGAGTCCATCAAGGTTGATCATCACCCCCATGTTGCTGTTAGAGTGTACAGTGCTTTTCTGGTTCTGCTCAACTCACTCAGCATTAGTTCATGGAAATCCCTCAAGGGTTCCCTGAATTCCCATCCCTCCTGGTTTCTAATAGAACAATAGTGTTCCATGACATATATATATACCACAGTTTGCTAAGCCATTTACCTTTAATTGATTTCCAATTCTTTGCCACCACAAACAGGACTTCTATGAATATTTTTGTACAAGTGATATTTTTACCCTTTTTCACCATCTTTTCAGGGTATAGACTCAGTAGTGGTATTGCTGGGTAAAAGGGTATGCACATTTTTGTTGCCCTTTGGGTGTAGTTCCAAATTGCTCTCCAGAAAACTCCACCAACAATGTAATAGTGTCCCAGATTTCCCACAACCCCTCCAACAATGATCATTGTGCTTTCTAGTCATATTGGCCAGTCTGAGAGGTGTGAGGTGGTACCTCAGAGAAGCTTTAATTTGCATTTCTCTAATAAGTAATGATTTAGAGTAATTTTTCATATGATTATGGATTGCCTTGATCTCCTCCTTTGTAAATTGCCCCTAGTAGTAGTAGTAGTAGTAGTAGTAGTAGTAGTAGTAGTGGTGGTGGTGGTGGTGGTGGTGGTGGTACTAGTACAAGTAGGATTCCAGCCTTTAGTTGAAAGGATTATCTAATTACCTCATCTCAGCTTTTGAGTTACTGTCTCCATCAACATATACCTAAATGACCTTTTTTTTTTAAATATTTTTGCAAGGCAAATGGGATTAAGTGGCTTGCCCAAGGCCACACAGCTAAGAGGTAATTATTGAGTGTCCAAGGCTGGATTTGAACTCAGTTACTCCTGACTCCAGGGCCTGTGCTCTATCCACTGTACCACCTAGCTGGCACCTCACAGCCCCCTCATCCTCCTTTCAAGCTCCTATACTCTCCCCCCTTTTTTAGGGGGGGGATTTGCAAGGCAATGTGGTTAAGTGATTTGCCCAAGGTCACACAGCTAAGTAAGTAATGGGACTCTGAGGCTGTATTTGAACCCAGGTCCTCCTGACTCCAGGGTTAGTACTTTATCCACTGTGCCACCTAGCTGCCTACCCCCCCATTTTTTTTTTCCAGAACAACCCAATAATTTTTATTAGTGTGTTGCCACGGGGCTAGCTGCCTCCTTACAAAACATTAAATAGTGAAGGGACTGATTTGGGCCAAAAACTGTACAAACTCTACACACACAAGGAAAGAGACCCCAACTGTGACCAGAGATTGCAGGGAAGGGAAGTGTCATTTCTCTGGGCCAGAGAGTCAGACTAGGCTGCCTGTGCTATGAAGAAAACCTATGGAGGTTTTCTGTTTCCTTAAATGTGTACTGATTCTTAAGGGTCAACTTGCAGTGAGGGAGGGATGATGAGGGATCTGTGCCCACCCCATCTCTTCTTATTCCTTCTGTGGCCAAGGTATGAAAAGGGGAGGTTTGCAACTAAACTGGAGGTATAGGTCTCAGGGGCATATCCAGTATTCATGCGTAGACAGAGCTACAGACAGAATGGTCTTCTCTTTGGAGACAGGACTATACCTTGGACATTGCTGATGGGGAGTGTGAGGCTGGCTCCTCCTCTGACATGAATGCTCAAAGGAGACTGCATTTTTCAGGTGTCTTTAGTGGCATACAGCTTTAGAAATGTCTCAAGTTCTCCTCCCCTCCCTGGAATCATTCCAGAGGCAGACCTGAGGCCTTGGTGGGTATGGCGGGTATCCAAAGTGTCCCCAGAGCTTTTTAAGTGCAGAAGCTGATTAATGCGGCCTAGTATGTACCCTAGAAAAATGGAACTAATTTGAGACCAGACCTAGGGAAGCTGATAAACTGTTTTGGGTGACCTCATTGTCTGTTTAGAATCTGGTGAGGGGCCAAGATGCCCTCCTAAAGTAGTCAGTTCTTCTTAGTTTTGGGGTATGTCTCAGTTTCTGGTGCATCCCTTCCTTTAATAGGTCACTAAGTAGATTCCTACCTAGACCCATGATTTAATGGCCAGAGGATGAGGGTTTGTCATGGTGACCTATCTAAGTAAGCAATGGGAGTCTGAGGCTGTATTTGAACCCAGGTCCTCATATAGCCTCAGACTCCCATTACTTACTCAGATAGGTCACCATGGCAAACCCTCATCCCCAAATATCTGGTAATTTTTTTCTCCAGATCAAGCAGATATACCAGGGTAGGATCTGTAGAAGGAAAGAGTGGGGAGGGGAAGGAGGCCATGAGTTCCAAGGGGAATTTTGTGCTTTAGGAGGGTTCCTGGCAGTTCTCCTCTCACCAAGTGCTACCTGAAGTTGGGGCAAGCCTGGGGCAGAAACATCTGGGCGATTATCTCTATCTCGGGGCTAAGGAGGAGCAAGAAAGAGGAAATCTGGAGGAAAGACTTGGCCTAGGGCTAGTGAGAGGAGGTAGTAAGCCAAAGAGAAGCTGGCAAGATGAGAAAAGAGGACCAGCCTAAGATTCTGAGGGATAGAAAACAAAGAGAAAAGAATCTCCAGTTCTTAATTAAGTCCTTGGTCTGGAGAGGAATTTTAGAAGGGGGTGGGAGGAAAGTAAGCACAGAATAGAACAGGAGAAGGCAAGGGATCATTGGTGCTCTGTGGCTCTGCCTGGTTAGCAGGGCATGTAGGTAGGCCCTGGGGCATCTTTGCAACCAGAGCTGGCCCTTCTGGTCATCCTCCTGGATATCCAGGGATTACTGGACCTAAGGCTCACATTTCACTTGAACAACAGCAATCATAGTCTTAGAATATAATACCTTTGGTTTGAAGCCTTGGAGAGGACCCACCAGTCCTTCAGCATGGTATCTCTACCCTACCAGCTCTGGGTAGGGTAGGGGCTGGGTCTATGTCAGGTCTCTTCACCTATCTGTGGGCAGTGGTAGGTCATTCTACTAGGCAACTTGTAGTAGGTAATGGGATCAGCGGCCAGGGAGCCCAAGGGGATCCTAGTCTTCTGAGGTTCTTTATGATTCAGGTTCCATCTCAGGGGTGACTTCTGGCTGTCCAGACTCCTCAGAGCATGTTCCAGGGTTCCCCCTCTTCTTCTTTTTAACCTTGGAGACTCAGGGCTCCAAGTTGCCTGACTTTTTGGCACTTGAAGACTTCTGGGGGAACATTAGTTTTGGGGTTCTGCCTGTTGTTTTCTCCTGTCTTGGGATACAGTCCTGTCACTGTAGGCCCAGAAGGTCTGGGTATATATATCTGGGACTTGCAGGAGGACCAGGAACTTAAGCATGTGGGAGGTGCAACCATAGAGGGCACAGTACCAAAGTGCTTGCTCCTATGACAGTATGGTGGAGCATTGATCATTTTGGTGCTCCTGGAGCAAGTGTTCCACTGAGTACCCAAGTAACTGGGAGAATAACTTTTCTTTAACTAGGTAGATGAGGACAAAGAAGGCACCTGCATGTACCACTTGGAGGAAAGGACACTTGTGGGTGAGTAGGACTGTCTCCAGCTGGGCCAGCAACTCTGCCAAGAGTCCCTTCACCTCACACAGCTCAGTCCCATGTCCTGGACCCACTCCTCAGCCACTTGGGGTTTGATCTGACCCTTGACTGGTGAGGAAGATGGTGGCTGGAGCTGGCCTGGATGTAACAAGATGCACAGAAGGTATTGGTTCTGGCAGAGTCCCATTGGGGCTCTATGAAGAACAGTGAAGAGCTGGAGGTGGACAGATTGGGCAGAAGCAGGAGCAGGAACATGGGCAGAGGCAAGAGCAGGAGCAGGGGCACTTTATACCTTTCCGTATTGCTCATTCTCTCAAGGCAACTTTTGTCCTCCATGCTGCTACAACTGCTGGCTTTCAATTACTTTTATTCTTCTTCTTCAAAAAAAAACACCTACAACTTCTTCATTTATGAATACATTTGACTTTTTTGTGGGATAATATCAGATTTGAGTTCAGGTCCTCCCAATTCCAGGGCCAGTGTTATATCCACTTTACCACCTAGTTGCCCCACTGGTTAACTGTGTAAGCTTGGGAGTCACTTAACCCTGACTGACTCCTATCCTAGGTAATTTCCAGTCATCCTGACTTCATGTCTGGTCAATGAATCTAGATAGCTCTGAAAAAAGTGAGGCTGGTGACTTTGTACAGTACACTTTCATTCAAATCCAATTCATGTGCTTGTCATGGCATCACATCCCAAATGTCAAGGTCTTCTGCAAGAATGAAGGACAAATTGACTCTTCCTCTCCCTTAGCTTCTACTATAATGCATATATATATATATAATATATATATATAAAATATATATATTATATATATTTGTACTACAACAATACCTAAATAACCTTTTTATCCCTAAAATTTCTTTTAGATCAGAGTTGGTCCTTTATATGAATTCTTTCATGTCTCATCCAAATTTTTAACCAGTTACATTCTCCATCTTCACAATATAAAAATGAACCTAATATTCAAAATCTCTTAATCAGTTGTAATTTCAGCTATGGAGGGATTGACTTCAATCTGAGAAATATGGTCAATTACTTAAGGACAAAGACCTCACTGAGATAGCATAATGTAATTGAAAAACAAAACAAAAACTAAAACAAACCCAGTGAACTAAAATAAATATCAGTAGACTTGAAGTTTGATTTTTACTCTGCTTTTAATGAGTCATGTGATTTTGGATGTTATATGGAAACTCATTTGGCCAGTAGTGGTATATGATCACTTGATCTATCTTCAGACATCTACATGTGTGGGATATTTGAGGGCTTAGGTCACCAGGAAGCTAAGTCAGGGAGATGCAGGTTAATCAGGTCCTATAGACAGTATGTTGTCTTTTAGGGAAAATGAATTCTTTTAAAAGAAATTCAAATGGGGTGGCTAGGTGGTGTAGTGGATAAAGCACCGGCCTTGGAGTCAGGAGTACTTGAGTTCAAATGTGGTCTTAGACACTTAATAATTACCTAGCTATGTGGCCTTGGGCAAGCCACTTAGCCCCATTTGCCTTGCAAAAAAAAACCTAAAAAAAAAAAAAGAAATTCAAATACTTAAAACAGTACATGGTGAAGTAGATGCTCCCAGTTCCCTCATTAAGGCTATCAATGGGTATACCCTCATTATTGGGAAATAAGAGCCAAGTATCAAACAAAGACTCATGTCCCTGTAACTTCATCAATGTAATTAAGGATCACTCTTGATCAGTGTCCTAAAAGGGTTCATAGTGATATGGAAAGATCATGCAATATTCAGATCCCTTGAAAGGAAATAAACTAAATTATGAGAAGAAAAAGGGACTTAGCCACTGAGATTTTACAAGTTTTTCTCATGTGTAACTCAGAATCTATCCCTTCCCTTAAGTTTTCTTGTGTGTTGAGGAGAAGCAAGAAAAACAGATGACTGAAAATCATTTGCTATTCTGTATCTAGGAATAAACGTATTTTCATTCCAAAGGCTAAATCGTACTTTTGATGACAGGAAAAGAATGTTAAAGTTACTTTTTTTTCCTTTGTCAGTAGATCGCTTCTTTTGAGAGATTTCCCTCATGTTTTTGACTCTCTTCACCAAGGTTCCTGTGTCCCTCCACATTCAATGCTCCTCATTCAATTTTTCTTTAATAACAATATATTAATTTTAAAAAAAGCACTTGAAGATTTAGCATGTATGAAGAGATTTCTGAAAGCTTATGGTGCTAATGTAGTATGCTTAACTCTGGAGGAAAGGTCCTGAATTGATAATCTTTTCCTCAGCATTCCTTGGTTAATGAAAAGAAATTACCTGTGGGGATATGACAAAGATTGTTTCTTAACATAATTTACACATCCAAATGACCCAAGTTAGAAAAATCAAGACATTCTGCTCCTGGTATATATATCTCAAATTCCAAGAACAATGATTCAGAGGAATATTCTCTGGTAGTCAAATAAACATTTAGTTCATAATATAAAGCTATGCTACTTTAAGGTTCCTCTTTTTATTTTCCTTGAATTATGTAGATTAAAAAAATTTTAAATTTCATGTGTTTTTTTTTAGACAAGGACTCACTTTTGTACTTTATTCTTTTTAAAACTATTATTGATAGAATAAATAGGTCTTTTGATTTTGCAAATTTTGGCAAAGCTCAAGGTGCTATGCCACTTAAAAATTTCTAGGTTGGTCTATTTAAAAATAAGATTTTTAAAAAAAATCCAGCCATTCATGACTTGGTCTAGTTGTGATCAGATGTGGGGGCAGCTAGGTGGTGCACCATTCCTGGATTCAGGAAGACCTGAATTTCAAACTGGTTTCAGACACTTAATAGTTTTGTGCCATCTCTAGTCATTCTGTTTTCATATCTGACCACTGGATCCAGAGGAGAAAGTGAGGCTGGTAATTTAGCACTGTACCTCCTTACACTAATAAAATTCACTTGCTTGTCATGGCTTCACCTCCTTGATGTCATGGTCTTAAAGAGCAAAGAACAAATATCATCATCATCATCATCATCATCATCATCAGATATGAACTAAAAAAATGCACACTCAAAAAACAAGCCAGCAACAACATTTTCTGTTTAATAAGTGTATTTAATATTTTAGTACAACTGTTTACATTCTATTGTTGTTAAATAATAGTTAAACAGTAGTTTGGGGGATTGCTGACCAGTTGAATTTGCATTTATCTGAGTCTCTGATTCCAAGAATGAACTGTTTCTTCAACCTCTGCCTCTTCATATTTCTGATTCCTTCAAAGCTCAACTTGGGTGCCATCAACAGAAGGCTCTCCTTAATTTCCCTGAGAGGCTGAGTGTCTCTCTCTCAGTAAATTACTAATAAATGATTGAAAAGTTAAGGGATAGGGGAAGGCAAAATAATATGCTGATGAGATATTTGGTAAAAATTGTAAAGTTGATCAAGTTTAGTTTTTCTTCACAACTTTTTTTTAGGTTTTTGCAAGGCAATGGGGGTTAAGTGACTTGCCCGAAGCCACACAGCTAGGTAATTATTAAGTGTCTGAGGCTGGATTTGAACTCCTGACTCCTGATTTGTACTCCTGACTCCAGTGCCGGTGCTTTATCCACTGCCACCTAGCCACCCACTTCTTCACAACTTTCAAAGTGACTTCCTACTTGCCTCCAACCTTTTATAAGTGTCTCCAATTCTTCTACCATCAAGTTATTCTTCCACATTCAAATTGTCCTTTTTAGTATATGTTCAAGGACTCTTGTTTTGGTGCATTTCCTATCTAGCTCCACTAACTCTTTTTCCTTCTACATTAGTATCCCATGTCCCATTTCCTTTGATTGGGATGGAAGGAGATGAGTTATTCCTGAAGTATAAAAAACTGTGTTAATTTGTTAGGACCTAAGAGAAATTAGATGAAGAGGCAGGAAAATGGTAGAAATTATGTGAACAAAAGCATCTGCTCAGTCATAGATGAGGTAATGGTTTCTTGGAAAATTTCCCTCCAATTTCCATTACTTTGGAAACATAGGAAACAAATATTTCCAAAGCTATAATCCAAATCTCAGTAATTTCAATGGGATGTTCAAACTTTTTGTCATGATAATGGATTAAAAAAAATCCCAATAAACAAATCTCATACTTTTGGGCAATGAGTAGTTAAAAGGAAGGATCTCGACCAATAAAATAAGAAATTTCAAAGTGGGAATAATTACTATACAGATATGCAACTTAGTGGTAAGACTTGATGGTTGTCTGGAAATAAGAGATTTGCCTAAGGTAAATGATAATTACCTTAGACAAAGGTGTATAGAATGTGAATCCAAGTCTCCCCAATTCTGCTTCTAATCTAACCATATTAATTAAAATAAAAGATCTTAACTGAGTAATTAACCTTTCCTCTCCCAAGCAGGTTTTGTTCAGATGAACTTTTGAACTGCAGTCTTTTGTTTGCCTATGACTGACTTGCTCCTTTCCCATTATCCTCCTGTTCCCTCCCCCAACGTGACCACTATTGTTTACTACTAAAGTGATGTGGCTATCTCCTTTAAGTTTGGGAGAGAAAGATCTTTAAATAGAACAGTCAAAGAATTCGAGCTGAACCCTACCTGTGGCTGACTTCCCATCTGCTTTCCTACCCTGTTGATTCTCCAACAAGTGGAGCTGGGCATGCTCAGTGGGCAAGATAGGTTTTAGGGGTGCAAAAAAGAAGCTTGCTTTTACTGACAGGGCTCTTTGCCTCGCCTTTCCCAGTCCTAAGGTGGGCCTGAGGATACCCTTGACCAAAATCGCACTTCCCGGGGCGCTGGCCTGGTATTTTCTGCGTGCCTGCTGCTGGCATTTAGGCGGGTGCCAGAAGGCTGGGGGCACGCCTCCAAGGGCGCCGTGGTTGGGGGATGAGGGGAGGAAGTGGGTGAGGGGCGCTGAGGAGATGGCTTTGGGCTCTTGAGCAATGAGGTCTCCCCCTGCCTAGTAGACGTGCTTCGTGCGGCCCGGGAAGCATGCTCACTGGAGGCTGCTAGGGAAGAAGGCTGGAGCCCAGGGGTGGGCAGCGAGAGTCAGGTAAGCGAAGCGGGGCCTCCTTCCGCCTCCACTAGTTTCCTGGGTGCCTTCTTGGCTGTGGTGTGGGCTGCAGCAGCCTTGAAGCGTCTTTCCCTTTGCCCTGGGGGCGCCCGATTTGGGAGCAGGCTAAGGAGGCACTCCTGCACCGTCTCGTGCAGCCTCCTGCGAGCTGGGGCCGCACTCGGGGCCTAGCCCGGCTGGCTTGCAGCGTGCGAGAGGGCAGGCCAGACCTTCTGGGCTTGTCCGATCGGGCTGGAAGGGGAGCGGGGAGGCGCGCATCCCCTCCCCTGGCCCGGGGCTGCTCCGCGAGCCGGGCTGCGGAGGCCGGCAGGGAGGGCTCCATTGGATCCGCCCCGGCGCGGCCCCACCCGTGCCCGGGTCTGGCCGCGTTCACTGGGCTGAGGGGAGCTCTCAGCTTCGGGGGCCCCCCCCCCGCGACTTCCGCGTCTCCCCAACCCGGAGGGACCAGGCTGTGGGGCTAGGGCTTCCAGGGAGGAGGAGGAGGAGGAGAGGGTGGGGGAAGGAGCAGAGGAGGAGGAGGAGGAGGAGGAAATCAGCCTAGTCGGGCGGTGGGGGGCCCTCCTCGTGGGAGAGGCTGGGCTGGAAGCATCAGATTACACTTGATCAGCTTGTCCCGAGTTGATCCCCAGCACCAACCCCTCCCTGGCCTCCCCCACTGACAGGCAGTCTCTCGGCCTCGTAAGTACCCGGGTTGTAGCTGATTAGAGTTGCTAAGCAAAGCCACTTCTCTGGTATTAGGAACAAACGTCTCCTGCTCTCTACTCTGATTTCGAGAGGATCAGCCTTAAGAGAGGTGTGTGTGTTTGTGTGTGTGTGTGTGCGCGCGCGTGTGTGTGCATGTGTGTGTGTGTATACGTTTGTTTGTGTTTCTGCTCGTCTCGGCCGGGTTCCCAAAGGTGTTTGCTGGATCGGGTCCCTTTTCTCTCCCAGGTTTTGCTCTCCAGGGGGTTGGGACTGAACTGGGGTTAGGAGGGTTTTACAGTTTTAGAATGAGCATCAGCAAAAAGTATACTTCTTCAGGACTCAGTTAATAAACTATTTCTTTCTTACTTTTTCTCTGAAGGGGCAGAACTTTCCCAGGAGATTGTGAATTTGGGGGAAGTTTGTAAAGTTCTAGTTGAACCTCTGTGGATGCCACTTAAATAGTGAGAAGTGGGTGATATTGCATTCTGAAGCAAATTAGAATGAAAGAGGACCTACGTCTAGTCTATTTTAGGGTCTATAAGATAAAGTTCTTCCCGACTGTCCCCCTCTTCTCCAACACATAGTAATTCCAACGAGCAAAAATAGATTTGCATAAAAGTTCTTTTGGCAGGGAGAAAATCTCGGTGAAAGAAGTGTTACTCACTTGAGGATGTATTCTGTAACCTATTTCCTTTTCAATATAGTAATATTTAAGGGGGCCCATCTTTATTAGCACTTTTTCAAGAATCACTAAGATCTACAAGCAGTAAATCTAGCTGGTTTTTTTTAAAATCTCCAGCCTCTATATAACAGGTCAGTATTGCTAAACTCCTTAAATATGGATCAGTAGAAAGCAGTTTTAGAAAAGGGAGGAACCATCATGCCTGACACTGAGACACTGTCCAAATACTGATTTGCCCTGCTTTCCTTCAAATCAAATGGAAAGAAATTTAGTTTGTTATAGTAATAAAAATTCCCTGTGTGTTTACACACCTTAGGAATGTTGACAGACTAGTTCAACACCCAGCATTTTCACTGAATGAAAAAGATCAAACTGGCATAAGCAGTTATGTGTTATGAAGTGGTCAAGAATTATAGTTTAATCTTCAGGGGAAAAAACTGATCATAACAAGCAAGTAAAGGAAGGGTACAAGCTGGGAAACTGAGGCTGCAATTTGAACTCTTGTGTTTAGGGCTGCTTGTGACTTTGCAAGGTGACTTTGCATTTCTATAGGTTGACAAGTTTAAGGAAAATGCAAATTTCTTTTTTATAGTTTGATAGTTTCACAAACAGTTCTATCCTTTGGGCCCCAGGAATTTTCTTTTTAGGTTTTTGCAAGGCAAATGGGGTTAAGTGGCTTGCCCAAGGCCGCACAGCTAGGTAGTTGTTAAGTGTCTGAGACCTGATTTGAACCCAGGTACTCCTGACTCCAAGTCCAGTGCTTTATCCACTACACCTTCTAGCTGCCCCTCCTGGGCATTTCTTGATAGTTAATGGCTTCATCTCCCTTGACTTTTTTTTGCCAGTCATGACTGCCTGGAAATACCCAACTGGGATGTCATTAATACTATGTGTAATATGGAGAACTTTGATGTGGAAAGTGAAAGTATTGCACTTGTTAGTTCCCCGCCTCATATTTCTTGCAATCTATGTCAAGTTACAACTTCTCTTCAATATTTTTACATATTTACTATTCAGATATTACATCATACTTTATTAAGACTGAAAATTAAAATACATCCTCCACCCCACCCCCAAAGCCCCAAATAGGGGTTTTATAATTAAACCATCCATTTGAACATGGATTACAATCATGGTTTATATTTTGGTGATAACCTGTATCATGAATCATTTGAGTTTTCTATGTTGTGTTACTGTCTTGCTTCTTCCCTCTAGCTTATGAAAGGCTTCTATTTCTGGGATAAGAGATAGTCACCCTGACTAATGGTCAGTTGGTAGCCCATTTTATTTTTTTTGGACCTGTCTTTCATCCCCCCCCCCCCTTTTCTATATTGTAGTAAAGTAGATTTAATTTAGCATGTAATTAATATTGTGAATTTTTTTCATCTTTGTAAAGATTTTGTATCTATAAGTCAAAGAAGAGACTAATTGAAGCACTTGATGTAGCTATATCTCAGTCCCTCATGAGTTATGTAGGATTTTTATTTGGCAGTCAGGAAGAAAAACCATTGTATTTAATTTCTTGGTCTGTGGTTCTATTTCTCAGCATCTTTATTTGTACTTTGGAAAATTAGCTTATTGGATTTTTTAAATCCTGTGATCTTCTGTCTCCATCTAGATATGGGATTAATTTAGTTGTTTGCAAAGAGTTATCCCAAAGCCTTAGGAGCCAATACTACTCTTTATGAACATTGGAAATGAGATGTATTAACTTTTCCAATAAGAATTTGAGTGTCTCTTTGTTTGACACTATGCTAGGCATATAGCTATAGGGGTGACAACCCCTGCATTTAAACAGTTTGCAGAGTAATTAGGGAGATATCAATACAATCATATACCTGAAACAATTAGAGAAGAAAATTCTACTTCCTCAATATTTAGCTGTTAATAAATGTGATAGGGATGTATATGCTTTACATAGAGGATTCACTGTTGACTGTAATAGTTACGGTAAGCTTCAGGGAGGGAAAGAATTAATTTACTTAAAAGATAGCCTCCCAAAGATCTTCGAGAATATTTGATGGTGTGGTAATTTCAGTCTGTGAAGTTGATAGCCACCATGGTCATATTATTTTAAATATTTCCTATCTGTGGCAAATGAGAAAAAAGTTCTGCAATTCCTCTCTTTGCTTCCTACTTCCTTTTCCCCCTTCCTTCACTCCCTTTACATTTATTTTTGCAATTTGAATGCGAAGATTGTGGGTGAAACATTGTAGATACTCTTTATCACTTTTAACAAACTTACTAACAATTTATGCCACAGAACTTGTTCTTAACATGATGATGCTTCTCCTAAGTTATATAAGCATCTATTCACTTTTCTCTAGAAGTATGTGTATGTGTGGGGAATTAATAGATATTCTGGCTGTTACTCACTCTTAACACAGAAAGCTGAGAATTAAAGGAATGATTGGACAGAACCAGGATGGTAATATCAGAGTGAGCTTTTTAGTATGTTGGAAAATATGCAGCCAAGTAAGAGGGTTTTTTTTTTTTTAGGTTTTTGCAAGGCAAACGGGGTTAAGTGGATTGCCCAAGGCCACACAGCTAGGTAATTATTAAGTGTCTGAGACCAGATTTGAACCCAGCTACTCCTGACTCCGGGGCCGGTGCTTTATCCACTAAGCCACCTAGCCGCCCCCGAGTAAGAGTTTTGAATGAAGTGAGAGAGAAAAATGTAATTAATGAAAAGAGAAGCAGAGGAATCAGCAGCTCTGGGTTCTAGTTCAGATTTGACACTATGTGACTGCAAGTCATTTTAAATCTAGGTCTTTGTTTCTTCACCTGAAAAATAATGAAATTTATTATGTGGCACAATGGAAAAATAACTGAATTTTAAATCATGGGAATTCATAGTCTTGCTCTTTTTCTTCATTCAAGGGTGGTCTTATACAATAGACCCTTGCTGGGACAGAATTTCCTTGTATAAAAATTAGTGGTTTGGACTGGATGATTTTTGAAGTCTTTGGTAGCTCTAAATCTATGATCCTGTGAAGATCTTGTAATTTCTAAGGTCTCCACCATAGCCTTGATGCTACAAGCAAATTGGTGGCTATGCTGTATAGGAAGAACAAATAGGAATAAGGTGAAGATTTGTTACTGAATTTAGAAAGGAGGGGTCATAGATCTTGCTACTATATATAGATAATAAATCCAGCAGTGGGTGGAAGAAAGCCAGCAGTGGGTATTTTTTTCTTAATTAACCAGGAAAAATTGATGAAGTTAAAGTTGGTAGGAGAGAGAGAGAGGGAAGAGTATATCTGAAAGTTAGTATATCAGTGACAGAGCTAGAGTAGAACAACTGTATTACAGGACCAGTGATGTAGGAATGGAGAGGAAGTGATGAATTATATAAATATTATAATGACATTATGAAACAACAATATTACCATTTTCCTGATGTGAGGAAAGTAGAAAAAAGGTGCAGTTATTTGAGTCATATTGCCTCTCATATTCCCTTTTCATTGCCAAAAGAAGCAAGTTTCATATTCAATTGCTTACTACCTTTTGCCTGGAAAGTTGTACTCTTCTAATTGGTCTCCTTGCCTACATTCTCTTACATCATCTACATGTCACATACCTGCTCCACAAGTTCTAGGACTCTTGTGGTTATTTTGGATGAAATACAAATTTTTCTGTCCAACTTTGACCACTCTTTCCAGACTTACTGTCTATTATACTTTTTCATATATTCTCCATTCTAACCAAAATGACCTGCTGACAGTTCCTAATATGACAGACATCTTTGGAATGCTATTGTTTTTCACTTTCTACTCATAGAATCCCTAACTTCCTTCCCAGAATTGCACAGGTCCCACAGTGACTTTTTCTTCATTTCCCCTATTATTAATACCCTCCCTTATGAAATTACTTTGTATTTACTCTATATCTTGTTATATTTTTTGGTGTTTTTATTGTTCCCTTCTTTTTTCTTTCTACCTCTGTAGCTCCCCACTACCACACCCTCCCAAGTCTTTGCTTTTTATTTTTTAACTTTGTATCTGCAGTGGCTGTTATTAAACCTAAAACATAGTATTCAATGAATGCTTTTTGAATCAAGAATTTCTAACTCTAAAATGGTGGTGATACATTTCTTTTGTTCTAGGTTCCATACTTCAGTCAAAATGTTGGATTATGCTTCTGAAATATTGTAGAAATTTATCTTGTGCCCCATCACTTAGGTAGCTCAAGTTTTTCTGTTCTATCTTTTATGTTGTATTTTAGCTTTTACTTTTAAATATTCCCGAGGTTCTAGACCTGTGCATTCAGTTACTGTTTTTAAGTAGCCAGTGTGGTACTGTTTTAAAACTGGACTTTGACAAAAAACAAAAAAAAACACACACACACAAAAAACCCCATTCATTTAAGTTAAACAATGATAGTTTGTAATTGGGTTTTATTTAGGTCAATAGTTGTTCTATTCATTAAGATAGGCTAGTAGAAATTCTCTTTCTTCTCTGTAATTTAATAAGTAATATTGATTCAAAAACAAAACCAAGTACTTTATGTTATATTATGTTTTCATTTTGTTTTATTAATTAAAAAATATTCAGTCATTTCTAGAGATACTAGATGTGCCAATAGGTCTGAATCCTCCCTTTCAGCAAAGAAGTAGTTAAACAATTGATTGAGATCTCTATGTCAATATATGTAACATTCTGACTCCATGGTCTCCTAACCCTTCCAAGTGGTGAAAATATGTTTCATTTCTTACCTCCAAGATCAAAATTGGCCATTCCAACTTTGCTGAATTTGGTTTCCTTTTAGTTCTATTTTTTATTTATCTGTCTTATTGAAGTCTAATCATATTTGTTAGGTTCTATATTTGTTTGATTTTGTGAAAGACCAAAGCTCTTTCTATTACACCCTAACCTTGCTATCATCCATTGTATTAGCCATCCCTGCCTTTGTATCTCCTGCAAATTTATGTATGTTGTCTTTATGTTAATTATTTAAAACATTAAAAGAAATAGATTCAAGAACAAAACTATGCTAATTCCTTTTCTCCACTATTATAATATAGTAATTGTATATATGTACAGATACATATAGAGATGGGTAGATATAGATATCTATACTACAACTCTCTCTATATATACAGATTGTTCAACCAGTTACAGTCACTTGCTAGCTTTCCTTCCAATCAGCACATATCTTTTTATTTTATCTGTGATATCATGAAAGATTTTTTTCTTATGCCTAGCAGAAATCTAGCCATTTTAGGTTTATCTCATTTCCTTAATCTATCAATCTATTAGTTCTCAAAAAAGAAAATTAGGTCTGAGGTGAATTGACGGCCAAATCTCTAGATGTCATTTTTCTTCCCTCTGATTTCAGAAAGTCTGCCATTTATCAATTGTTATTGCAAAATATTTTTGTACTTGTAGAGGTTGGTTCTTTAGTATATTTCAAGTTTTCACTAGCTACTTCTTCCTTTAAGATAAAGAATGAACTTCTTAGTTTGGCATTCAAGGCTGACTATAACTTCACCCTAAACTACTAAAACAATTTTTTTTCCCATTACTTCTTGTCTCCAATCAAATGGAGCTAGATTGTATTTTCTTAACATTCCATTTGATTTCTGTCTCTTCACCTTTGTCATTTCCTCTGTCTTGAATATTCTCCCCATCTTCATGTAACAAAACAGTATTTAACTCTTTATGGCTCTTACCTCAGATATCATCTTCTCAATGTCATTGAAAGTAATGTTAGAATCCAAAATTCTTATAACTTCTCTCTTGTTTTAGAAATGAGGAAACAAAGGTTCAGAAGATGAAGCAATTTACCCAGTCACAGAAAGTTCAGATCTGATGATTTCTCATGTCTGAATTGCTATAGTACTTTCTAGAACCACTAATAGGACACACATCATTACTTCTTGTTATTATAACTTCTTGTAGTACTTATCTCTCTGATTAAATTGTAAACTCCACTGGGGCAAAGACTCATGAGCTACTTAGCTTGGAATGTCCCCTAGCACATAATATAGTTTCTTCCATATGTGGTAGGTTCTGTATAAATATTTGTAAAGCAAATGAATGTCCCTCTAGTTCAGATAACTCTTAAATGATAAAGGACTGAGGAACAAGAATTCAGTGGAATGTGTTAGATACATATTACATATATATATATATATATATATATATATATATATATATATATATATATAAAATAGGATATATTACATATCTAGGTATATATTCTATGCATTATTTCCAAATTAAAAATCGTACTGACCATGATTTTTAAACCTAAAATCAGGAATACATGGTCTGATGAAGTATATCCAAAAAATCTTGTAGAAAGTGGACTTACTTTTCTTGAAACCTAGATTATCCTGGAAAATTCAGGCTGCATATTTGACTTAGACCACTATAGTGTAGCCTTTACAATTCCCCTATCAGTTTTAAATTTATTAGTTCTAGATTTGCAGATATTAATGCCTAAAAGAAAAAATGGATGATAACCCTGAGGAGAAAAATCCTTGGACTCTACAAACCAGGAAGTAAGACCTTATCTTTTGTAACAAATCTAGGTTGACTTCATCTTCAGCCTCCACTTTCTATTTTTTTTTTGGGGGGGGATAAATTTTGTTTTAACAAAGCAAAACCAAACTACACAAGTATACTTCTCCAAAATGGTGAAGAACAACATAAATGAATGTAATATACTATTATGCAATCTTATTCTTTTGAAACTCAGTACTTTTTTAAAAAAAACCAGTTTGTTTTCATACTCATTTCCTGCGGCTCTACCCCACTAGTCCCTCTTGTATTCTCTCCTTTCTTTCTTCAGATATTTCTCAGAGCAAAGTATCTAGTGAAAACATCAGTTATCTGAGTTTAATTTATCACTGGGAATATCTGCATTTCAATGGGATTAAACTCTAGGAATGGAAGTGTCAATAGGTCAGATAGAAGAGTTGTTTTAGATATAGTCTTTGTTACTCTGAAATCACATAACCATGAAACTTTGAGCAATTTCTTAAACTCTTTGGGTGTTTTTGCCCTCATTTCCAGGGTTCTGGGGTTGGACTACATACATACTCTCGTAAGATTCCCCTTCTAGCTCAATATCCTGTGTTTTAATTATTTTTCTATAGGTGTTTATACTGATTGTATTAGTCATAGGATTATACATTTAGAGCTAGAAAGGATTGTCAGACTATCTTGTCTACCTTGTTATCTTATGAATGAGTAAACTGAGACTCAGAAAAATTAATTGTCTTGTTCAAGATTGAATAGGTAGTAAATAGCAGAAACCCTCTAAGCTCTATCTTTCTTTTCTCTCATTTTTCTTGTGGTCTCTATTTTTCTCACTTTGGATTTCCTCCAGAGATACTTTCCTTATTGGTACATCATGGACTTCTAGATCTGTTCATTTGAAGGCTCAACAGCTTGCCTGGTTTTGTGACATACTTTCATTACTACTTTGGAAGATAGAAAGATGACCCCTTTAGTAAGAATCATGTTCACATATGAAAAATTTAACAAAATATTAGTGGAAAAATTAGGAGTTGTAGTATAAGGTGTAAGTAAATTGCCCTACAAGATTTAAGTAAGTGGAAAGAATCTTTTGGGAGAACAGAAGAGGGAGAAAAATGCAAAAAAAATCTGGCACTTCAGGAAGGGGCTGAATAATAGGAACATTGTGAGAATAGATGAATAGGAGACAGATTTAAGAGCTTCAAAAGATTTTTGGTTTTCTTCTGCATGAGTAAGGATGATATTAATTTTCTACATTTTTCCACTTTAGGGATTACAGAGAGTTTTCCTCCCAATAATCCTATGAAGTACCCCCCATCCAAAAAAAAAAACCTCTCTGTTGTCACTGATGTCAGCACTCCAAAATTACTTCTATATCCTAATTGATCAATGGAGGAAGACTTTAGTGGAAACGATGACAAAAATCATAATAGTACCTGAGGAGTTGGTTAAAAAAACCCAAAATACTCTTTAATTTGGACAAGACTGAATTCAAATTCTACTTCAGGTACCTACTAACTAACTATATGACCCTGAGTAGGAATTGTCTGTCACTTTTTCTAGGATTTGTGGTGTCTTGTAGTGCAATTCCACAAATTTATGCAGGCTACCATTATATTTTCAGTTGTTAGCTTAAAAAATAGTGCTATCCAGCCTCAGCTTTCATATTTATATTATCAACTGTTCTTTCCTCCACCCATATTGTAAAGCTATATAATGTATTAAGATGGTCCTTTCTTTTTGTCCCATTAAAATTAATATAATGGGGATACTTGCTCTGTGTATTATTAAACATAGATATCCTTACACAGACACACACACACACACACACACACACACACACACACACAAACACACACAAACACACACAAACACACACACTTTACAAAACCATTCTCTAATGACTCATTGTGGCCTAGCAGGGACTCTTCGTAGCTAGTCAATAGATCTTATGCTTTGGTCCTGTAAAAATACTGAACTAGAAAAAATAAGAATTGATAAGGATTCTAGAGTGATCAACAATGATGCTTCCTATTTCTTAAAAGGTGATAGCCTCAAGAAGGTGACTTTTAATTTTGGAGGTGGTTACTGAGGGAATTTGCTTTACTTTACTATATATATATATATATATGTGTATATATATATATATATATATATATATATATATATATATATATATATATTACAATGGTTTTGTTTTCCCTTTCTTTTCAATTAGGGGAAGATGGGAGGGAGGAAAAAATTAATCTTAGTTAACTGGAAAACATAAAATAAAAATTGCATTAAAAGCAGAACTTTGAGAATAGGCCTGATGACAGATCCAAGTTAAGTATGAGGAACTGTGATTTTTTTTTTTTTTTTTTTTTTTTTAGATTTTGCAAGGCAGTGGGGTTAAGTGGCTTGCCCAAGGCCACACAGTTAGGTAATTATTAAGTGTCTGAGTTTGGATTTGAACTCAGGTACTCCTGACTCTAGGGTTGGTGCTGTATCCACTGCCCCACCTAGCCACCCAAGAAGTGATCTTTGACAGTGAAGGGAGTATCAGTATTAGTGCAATCTTGAATTTGTTTGAAGCCTGTTTTGCCAGGTGGTAAATATTAGCTTTCTAGCTTAAATTCTCACCACACAATAAATTTCAGAAAAATGCTCCTCCTTATAGGAAATTTGCAAAACTGTTTGGGTCCATATTTTTTTTTTAATAGATGGTCCTCTTGATTTACAAATGGTACTTTGTCTTGTTTTAGTATTTTAATAACCATTTACTGAGTGCCTGTGTCAGAAATGTTATTGGTTTGTAAGCTGCTTAAGGGCAGGTACTGTAGAACATTTTAACTCTTTAACATTAATACCTAATACAATGTCTTTTACTGTCTGTCCTTAATGCTTTTTGCACTAAATGCCTACTACAGCTTTTAAAAGCTTCCTGTCCTTTTAGATGTACTCAACTGAAATTCCATTTTTCTCCAAGATATTGTACTATTAACCCCCTCAAAAATGCTTTGCTTCCTCTGACCCCCAAAATTTCTTTATCTCTCTTGAGTACTTTTGAATTTTCATTATTGCTTGTTTGTGATATATTTTTTATGTTACATTCCCCCTACTCCCAGACTGAAATTCAGTTAAAATTTAAATAGTTGACAAGATGGGTAAGTGAAAGTGGGAAGGAAGAGTTAATGTCATTCTACTTTGATTACAAAGGTATTAAACAAAACAAGAACCATGGGGAAATAATAGTGCAAGACACCTGAGGTGATTGAAATCAGTGTAGTCCAGTATTTTTCCCATTAGACTGAGTCAGGAGACCAGAGAGCAAGGACCATTTCTTAATTATCTTTGTATCTATCCCAACATATTATTTTTAGGATTTTAGAGTGGAAGGAACCTTAGCGATTTAGTTCAACGTTTTCATTTTGAATAGGAGAAAATAGTCAGAGAGGTTATATGAACTGAGATCACATTAACTTCGCAAATGTCAAAATGGGACCTAGAGCTCAGGGTTCTGACTTTGGGGGCAGGGATCTTTCTCTTAGTTCCTACTACTTAGTATTAATCTGCCAATTCTTTTCTTTTCTTTTTTTTGCAAGGCAATGGGGTTAAGTGATTTGTCCAAGATCACACAGCTAGGTAATTATTAAGTGTCTGAGGCTGGATTTGAACACAGGTCCTCCTGACTCCAGGGCAGGTGCTCTATCCACTGCCTCACCTAACTACCCCTAATATGCCAATTCTTATGGAAATTTAAAGGAATAACAGAAGGGAGATTTAATTCCATTTACATGTGCTACTAGATAGAAATAATGTGATTTTCTTTCAATTTTTTTTTTTTTTACTTTTTGCAAGGCAATGGGGTTAAGTAGCTTGCCCAAGGCCACACAGCTAGGTAATTATTAAGTGTCTGAGGCTGGATTTGAACTCAGGTACTCCTGACTCCAGGGCCAGTGCTCTATCCACTGCACCACCTAGCTGCCCCCAATTTTCTATTTTTTGCTAATTGGACTTAATTTCTTTTTCTATAAAATGAAGACTTATGGGGTAGTGAATAAAGCACCAGCCTTGGAGTCAGGAGTACCTGGATTCAAATCCGGTTTCAGATACTTAATAATTACCTAGCTGTGTGGCCTTGGGCAAAGCCACTTGACCCCATTTGCCTTGCAAAAAAACCTAAAAAAAAATAAAGACTTATAAATCTGGGACCATCAAGTGTATCTTCCTCATGGTCATTCAATTCAATCCCCTCCTTTAGGAAACTTACACCCAGTGAATTAATTGACTTGGTCCAGAGTCACATAGGGAAGCAAGGGGGAAGGTCTTAGGATCAGAACCAAGCTGATAACACTTGTTTAGTTAACATTGACTGCAGGATTGTGAGGAAAGTATTTTGCTAATGTATAGTCCCTATCATTGTGACCCAGTGATCAGCTATGACTTTCTCATCTCTTTGTTCTTTTATTTGGTATTTCCATCCAGTAACATTGAACCTGAACCAGATGACCACAACTTCACTTATTCATTCTTATTTGAAGTGATCATGCCACATTATGTGCTTTTCAGGAATGCATTCCATTGTCACATTATGAATTGCTTTCATTCCTTTTTGTCCCTGGGCTTGTGTAGTTGAAATACTTTATAACATGTGAACTTACATGTTGCCTTGCTGCCAAGAAATTCAAGGCAAGTTTTAAAGTTGTGTTCTCTCTAATGATACTTCTTAGTGAGAAAGAAATTTTAGTATAAAATAAGGAAGGAAATGGGAGGAATAAAAAAAAAGATGTAAGAACTGGGTTTATTAACAATGTCAGTCTAGCCTATTTTATCCACTTAGACGGACTTTAATCAATTCAGGTCAATTCAAGTTTTTTTCTTTTTCTTTTTTGGAGGCAGTTAGGCTTAAAAGCCATTTGCTCAGGGTCACACAAATTTGAATTCAGGTCCTCCTGACTTTAGGGCCAGTTTGCTATCCATTACATCTTCTAGCTGCCCCTTAAGTCACATTTCTTAAGCCTTCTTTATGTGCCAGTCATTGTATTCAGCTCTGTGGATTCAAATACAAGCAAAAACAGATTTTTCTTCGAGGAGTTTACATTCTAATGGGGGAAACTATGCAGAAAAGGGAGCTGAGAGTTGAAAAAAGAGATGGGGGGGTGGATGGGAATGAAAGCTGACTAGTCTGATTCTTCAATATGGAAATTCCAGGAAGAACTTAACATTGGAAAAGAGGCTTCTGGGGGATATTGGAAGAAGGCATTACTATTTCTCCATTATTTTTGTTTTTATTTTATATTTTGTAATCAAAGGGGAATGACATTAACCTTTTTTATTTACATTTATTTTTTTTAAAATTTATTCTTTGTACAAATAATATTTTTTTATTACTAAAATATTCTTGTTTAAGAGTAAACATAATACCCCCTCCCCCCAAAAAGTATACACCTGCATGAGCAATAATGTAAAGGAGAGAGAAAAAAGTTAAAATTGAAAAAAAAATAATAATAATAAGTGTGGCCAGGTGGCACAGTGGACAGAGAACCGGCCCTGGAGCCAGGAGCACCCGAGCCCAAATCTGCCCCCAGACACCCAACAATCATCCAGCTGTGTGACCCCATGCAAGCCACCCCAACCCCATTGCCCTGCAAAAACCAAAACCCCCCCCCAAATAAAATAATAGTAGTAATAATAATAATAACAATAATAATAATAGTAGGAGTGGCTGGGTGGCAGACAGAGCACCAACCCTGGACCCAGGAGCACCTGGGTGCAAATCCGGCCTTAGACACCCAACAATTACCCAGCTGTGCGGCCCCAGGCAAGCCACCCAGCCCCATTTACCCTTCAACCCCCCCCAAAATAATAATAAAAAAAATATGCTTCAGTCTGTGTTCCAACACCTCCAGCTCTGTCATGGGTGGATCACATCCTTTATGTTAAGTCCATCACAAAAACTACTTCCATATTTTTCCACAGTTGCCATTGCTGATTGCAACTCCCTCCATTTGTACTTCTCCACTATCATATACTATATTTTCTCTCCTTTCACTCTGTCTCTGCTGTAGGGTAGCTGAGTGGTACAGCAAACAGATCCCCGGCCTTGGGGTCAAGAGGCCCTGAGCCCACCTACCATCCCTTACACCCAGCATCCCAGTCCCATGGTCCCGGACAGGCCATCCAACCCCAGTCCCTTGCAAGAAGTAAAAACGAAAATGTGTTATATCTGACCACTCCCCCCCCCCCCCCCATGGTCCATCCTCTCCTCCATCACTCACATTCCCCCCCCTTCCCCCTATCCCCCTTCTCTCCTTCTTACTCCAGATGTCTATACCCCATTGAGTATATATGCTGTTTCCTCTCCTAGCCACCTCTGATGAGAGTGAAGATTCCCTCATTCCCCCTTGCCTTCCCCCCTTCCATATCATTGCCATAGCTCATTGTAATAAAAAATCTTATTATATGAAATATCTTAACCTATTCCACCTCTCCTTTTTCTTTTCTCCCATTACATTTCCCTTTTAGCTATCGACTCCATTTTTACAACACATTGTATCTTCAAACTCAGCTCTCTCCTGTGCTTCATCTACAAAAGCTCCTTCTACCTGCTCTATTAAATGAGAAAGTTCATATGAGTATTGTCAGTATCATTTTTCTATGTAGGGTTACATGTAGTTCATCATCAAGTCCCTCATATTTTTCCCTTCTCCACTCTCGATGCTTCACCTGAGTCCTGTATTTGAAGGTCAAACCTTCTGTTGAGCTCTGGCCATTCCAACAGAAATATTTGAAATTCCTCTGGTTCATTGAACGTCCATCTTTTTTCCCCCTGGAAGAGGACATTCCATTTTGCTGGGTAGTTGATTCTTGGTTGCATTTTGAGCTCTTTTGCCTTCCGGAATTTCATATTCCAAGCCCTAAGAGCTTTTTTTTTAGGGTTTTTTTGGCAAGGCAAATGGGGTTAAGTGGCTTGCCCAAGGCCACACAGCTAGGTAATTATTAAGTGTCTGAGACTGGATTTGAACCCAGGTACTCCTGACTCCAGGGCTGGTGCTTTATCCACTGCGCCACCTAGTTGCCCCCTTCCTAAGAGCTTTTAATGTAGTTGCTGCTAAGTCCTGTGTGATCCTGACTGCAGTGTCCTTCTGGCTGCTTGTAATATTTTATTTTTGACTTGAGAGTTCTGGAACTTGGCCATATATTCCTGGGGGTTTTTTTTTGGATCTCTTTCTGGGGGAGATTGGTGGATTCTCTCAATTTCTATTTTGCCCTCTGCTTCTAGGATATCAGGGCAATTTTCCCATAGTAATTCTTTGAAAATGATATCAAGGCTCTTTTCCTGATCATGACTTTCAGGTATTCCAGTGATTTTTAAATTATCTTTTAAATCTGTTTTCCAGATCAGTTGTTTTTTCACTGAGATGTTTCACATTTTCTTCTAATTTTTCATTCTTTTGGTTTTGAAGTATTGTGTCCTGATTTCTCATAAAATCAGCAGCCTCCCTCAGTTCTGTTCTTTGCCTGAAGGATTTGTTTTCCTCAGAGAGCTTTCTTATCTCTTTTTCCATCTGGCCAATTCTGCTTTTTTTTTTTTTGAAATTCTCTTAATTTATTAGCAATTATTACATGAACGTCAGATGATGGATTTTGAGGCTGGGGTAAATTATTCATTTCTTCATGACAAAAAATTTAAGTTACATGAGTGGTTTACAATACAAACCCCTAGTTTTGTGGATCTGCTAGGAGCATCTCTTTTTGTACCTGCTGTGTGGATTATGGCAATAAAGAATCATTTATTAGAAAAGGTAAATTGGTAATGAGTTTACAGCTTCCTGTTTCACTACAAAAAAATATGAAAGTACTTAAGACAGTCCTTTAATAAATTAACATGCTCTATTTCCTCTTTGAAGTTTCACTGCATGTGACTATTGGCCTTTTGTCCAACCTGCCCCATCTTGACACAGAATCAGAAGAAAATTGGATTTTTCTGTACCAAAAAACGAGGCTTAATGAGAGTTAGGAGAAGTATTTATCTCTTAGAAAACAGAATGTTACGAAATGTCAAGTTGATCCGTGGAGCCAGAATCCTTTTTCTGATGGGGAGACTGTGATACCAGTGCACATTGGTCGGGTAGTTCATCATTAGTAAACTCCCATGGGCCAGCTGAAGTCTCACCACCTCCACACACGGAGAGGGCACTTTCCCTCCGGAATCTCGATGCCGAAAGACAAAGTCCCGGCAGGCTCCAAAGGAGATGGAGGCGATGGGGCTTCGGGAAACCAGCTCGCTCTCATCATCCCGGTGCTCACCAATGTTATCATAACCATCTTTATATCTGTTAACAAGCACAAAATTAAGGTATGTCCAGTCACGCTGGTCACATGGTCTTGAATGTGCTCCAGGACCAGGATCCAAGGCTTTGGAGATAAAGTAAGGCCCGAGAAGGTGTAGGTTAAGCCAGGGTCCCGTACGTGGCTTGCTTCCTTGGGATCTTGTGCCATTTGCCAAACACTTGGACTCTGGAAAGATCACCTTCCAGGTACTCCACTTGTCTCTCCAGCGCCCTGAAGAGCCCATCCGCCTTGAACTGGTCCATGGGCCGCGGCCGAGGGGGCAGGCGGGAGGGCCAATTCTGCTTTTTAAAACATTCTTCTCCTCAATAACTTTTTGAACTGTTTTATCCATTTGACCTAAAATGGTTTTTAACATGTTATTTTCTTCAGCATTTTTTTGGATCTGTTTGACTAAGCTGCTGACTTCATTTTCATGTTTTTCCTGCATCTCTCTCATTTCTTTCCCCAATTTTTCTTCTATCTCCCTCACTTGATTTTCAGAGTCTTTCTTGAGCTCTGTCATAGCCTGAGCCCAATTTCTATTTTTCTTGGAGTCTTTAGATGCAAGAGCTTGTACTTCCTCCTCTTCAGATTGAGTATTTTGATCCTTCTTGGATCGTAGGCAAAGTATTTCTCAATGGCTTCTGTTTGCAGTTCCTGGATCTGGGCTGCTGTGGCCATGCTGAGTTCCCTGAGGGTTGGGCTTCATACACTCTGGCAGAGGTCCCCCTTCTGATCTTCCAAGTTGTTCCCGGTGCCTCTGCCCTGGGGCTGCCTCTGGGAGGCTAAAGTTCCTTCACTCTGGCAGGCTACCCCTCCAACCCCATGGAATGGAGCCTTTCTGCTCTTTTCCAGGTTACCTTGGGTTGGAGAACTGCCTCATTGGATCCCTCTGTGGATTCTGTCTCTCAAAAATTTAGTTAGAGTTCTTAGTTTATAAGTTTTGAGAGAGCACCTAAGAGATGATCCTCTCCTGTTGCCATCTTGGCTCCGCCCCTTATTTACATTTAAATAAATGAATTTCAGTGCATAAAACTTTGAATTATTTGTCCATTAGTATTTACTCTCTTACGTTAAAACAATTGGCATCTATTTTGTTCTTCTGATTATGCTTTTTTGACTTTGCATTATTTCAAAGGTATTTTCATATTTCTTAATTCTTATAATTGTAACTTTTAAAATATTACAACCTCTTTTACATTTAAAATTTTTTTTTCTAATTACATGCAAACATAGCTTTCAACATTCATCCATTTGCAAACATGAGTTCAATGGTAGCTTTTTAATTGTTTTATATCAATACTTTTACATGTGTCTCCCAATTAATTTGACCTCTCTCCCTATTTTTTTGGACCTCTAACATGATTCCAGTTTTTTTGCAACTAAAAAAGTGTTGTTTTAAACTCTTTGAATAGAGAACTTAAGAAAATAAAACACTTGTATTGCATTTATTACAGTGAAATTATTAGGCACCCAAAGGGCACACACAGTACATAGAATCCTGGAAGTCAGAAAGTTCTGCATTCAAATTTTGCCTTTAAAACTTGTTAGTTATGTGACCTGGAGAAATCATTTTACCTTTGTTTCTCTCAGTTTCTTCAACTGTAAAATGAGGATAACCCAGTGCTGTTGTATCATATGAAACAATATTTTGTAAAGCACTACTTAGCATAGTGTCTACCACATAGTTGACTATGCAAATGCTAGATAATGATGTCAATGTTTATGATTATTTTTGTAAGTTTTACTATCTATTTTCAGACTGCAAACTACTATATTCCTTTAAGAAAGCAATTTTCTGCAATGAATAAGGATATTTATTTTTTAGAAATCCCATCAACATTGAGATTTATAGCTTTTAATTTTGTCACATTAGGGTTGGCTAGGTGGTGCAGTGGATAGAGCACCATCCCTGGAGTCAGGAGTACCTGAGTTCAAATCCGGCCTCAGAACACTTAATAATTACCTAGCTGTGTGGCCTTGGGCAAGCCATTTTAACCCCATTACCTTGCAAAAACTAAAAAAAACTAAAACAAAACAATTTTTGTCAAATTAATGTCAGAATTATCTTAATTTTCAAGTGATTGTTAATAATTTATATTTTTCTCTTGTGCAAATTAGTTTATTCCTATTCCTTTACCAAGTAAACTGGGAGTTACCTTTTAAACCTTTAACAGATCCATATAAATTTTAGTTCTCAAGTCTTATCTATCATTTTTAGAATCAATTCTTCTAAATTTTATGATTTAAAAACTCCAAATTGTCTACAAACGTAAGTTGCATTTGTTCTGGCTTGAAGTAAATCTTTCATTTCAGCATCTATTTGCCACATGCATGGGAAAGAGAACTCTCTTGAATCTTGGGTGAAAATTCACCTTTCTTTTGTTATACATTATAGGATTTAGAACTTGAAGGGGTTTTACAGTTTGTTGATTTCAGTCTTTGCTCACTTGAAGGAATAAATACCCATCCAAATAGGTAAAGTGATTTGCCCAAGTCATGCAGGTAGTTAGAAGCAGAGCTGGCCTTTGAACTGAGGCTTTTTTTTTTTTTTTTTTTGGTATCTAGCTAGATTTCGTGGTGAGTTTTTGATGAGTTCAGTCTTGAATAAACCAAACCAGTAGTAGCAATCTCTGTTAGTGCCAAGAAGGAGGAAGTAAAGAGGTTGAAATGCTATGTGTGCTGATCCTTTATTTCATTTGCATTCATACTTGGTACTCTCCATTTGTGTTTGAGTAGGATTGGATGGGATATGGCAATTGCAGTATAAAACAGAATGGAAGGGTCAATGGGGAATGGCAGGTGCATTAAAAATGTGGTTTTTGGTAGTATGAGCAGTATTCAGGACTTGGAAATAGAAAATCTTAACATTATTTATCATCAGTTGGAACTGAGGGTAATTAACTTCTGTACCAAACTTCTTACTTCAAAGATAACCCTAAGCAATAAAGAATTAAACTATACGATGAAATGGGAAATAACACTACATTTGGAGGCTAAGAACCTTGTTTAGTGACAAGTTGGGTTAAAGGTTCTCAGAATTTCTTTTCAATTTTATTTATGATCAGTATTTGGAGACTGCTATTTCTTATTGAAAGGAAGAGACATAAGGAAAAGAAACTTTTTCTCTTTCTTTGTCCCAGATGAGTGGCTCATCTGAATTCTGGTTCAATTAAATGACCTCTCCTTCCAACTCTAAATCTTATGATTTTATGAAATCATTCTTGAACTCAGGCTTTAGAAGTTTTCAAGTGTATGTCTGTTCTGGACACTTCTTTTGAAAGATTTAGGAGTACGCATAGAGCTGGTTGCTTTTGATTCAGGTACCTTCCTTTTTGATTAGCGAGACACAAGGTCTCTGATGGTCTTGGTGCTTTTGTCAGAAGCCTGAAGTTTATTCTGAAAGCAATTTCCTCTTCCCTCTGATCCAAAATAAATATCAGGAAGCGCTTTATGGATGGAGGACAAGAAACCATTCATGTAGGTTCAAGTTTTGTCCTACTAGTGAAGGTTAATGCAGGTCAGAAACCTCTGAGTGGGCCTCCTGCAGGTATTTTATTAAATTAACCAAGTAACTGAACTACTAGAGATAGAAGTATAAACAAATGTATTTCACGTGATTGGAGGCTGATGAAAGTATGGGAAAGTATGCCACCTGTATCTGACTTGTTTAGAAAAGAATACTAAAGACCCAGATATTAGACTGGCTTTGGAAAAGGCATTGAGTTCTTGAGGAAACATACTGCAAACATATCATTATATTTGTGTGGGGGGAGTATTCATGCTGAGGAGAGTGGGTAGGATATAATAAATGGATAACTATCTATTATTTTTCTCTTGCAGTCAACCTTTGCTTCATGTTATTCCTTTTGCCTAAGATGCCTTCCTTATTCCTCTTCATCTTTAAAAAACCCAATTCAAATCCTAGTACAATCTCCTCAGAGATTCCTTGGTTTATCTGTCCCTTAAATCACACTGTACCTATCATGTGATGTGTTTGGTTCTGGGAGCCACCATTTAAGAAAAATATCAATAAACTGGAGAGTATGTGGAAGAAGGGAACAAACAATTTTTAAATCATTTACTATATATGAGGGCCTGTGCCAAGCCTTGGGATCAGAAGTCAGATGTGAGAGGGTTCCTGACTCTAAGAAGCCTACATTTTAAGGGAGAAAACATGTGTAAATGAAAGCATATGCGTGACATATATATATATATATATATGAAAAATGAATATCGATCTGTTTTTAGTTATTCCCAAATACTAGCAACTGGGAGAACTGTGAAAGGTGAATGAGTTGAGTCTTGAAAGAAACAAGGACTTCTGAGAAAAATGGGGAAGAGCCAGTAAAAAGATGCAGAGATGAAGATGGGGTGTTTTATGTGAGGAACATTCACATGGCTGAACATGACTGGATTGAAGAATATGTCGAGGGGAGAATATGTAAGAAGACTAGAAAAGTAAGTAGGAAGGAACCTGATTGTAAAGACATTTAGATGTCCAAATGAAAGTTTCATATTTGATCCTCGTGGTAATACAGAGCCACTGGAGTACATTGATTATGGAGACTGCTAGGTGATGCATTGCAGAGAGTATTGGGTCTAGGACTCATCTTCCTGAGTTCAAATCTGGTCTCAGACACTTATCTAATAATGCAACCCTGGCTTAGTCACTTAACCCTGTTTGCTTCAGTTTCTCATTTGTAAAATGATCTGTAGAAGGAAATGGTAAATTCACTCTAGAATCATTGCCAAGAAAATCTCAAATAGGGTGACAAAAAGTTGGACACAATTGGAAATGACTGAACGACAATGAGTTGAGTGGTATAGTCAGGCCTATGCCTTAGAAAAATCACTGTGGCAGCTGTATGGAGGATAGATTGACTTAAGGAAAAACTTGAGGTTCGTCCTTAAATAAGAGACTATTGAAATAGTTCAGTGAGAGAGAGTGCCTGAATTAATGTGGTAGCTGTGTGAGTGTTTTGAAAATTATGATTAATCAGAGATGTCTTGCAGAAAGAAAAAAAATCAACATAGATTAGATGTATGGATTAAAGGAGAATGAAGAGTCAAGAATGATGTTGAAGTTCCAAAATTTCATGACTTTAAAAATGGTAGTACTTTCACTTCACCTCGGGTTTACTTGTCACATTCAAGATATTTATCTCTCCTACCTCTATTTTTGACTTGTTGGTTCCTTTCAGTACCTCCATCTTAAGAAGGATCCCTAGGTCAATAATATTTTCATTTCTTTTTGGGTCACACATCTGACTTTCTGGACTATTTCTATCATGCCCCAGTATTGGATACCATCATCTCTTTTGCTCTTAACCCCTCCAACCCCCCCACCTTTTCAGTTTCCTTTTTATGTATTATCTTCCCCCAATAGAATGTGAGCCCTTGGAGGAAGAGAAATGCCTTTTTAAATGTATATACATGCTTGGCCCACAGTAAGGGTTAAATAAGTGTGGGACCTACAATTTAACAAAAGGCAAAGAGAGGCAATTGTTCAAGCAAGATATCCTTTATTGGCAGGAACATGCCATCTGGTAATGAGGAAGCATTATTGTATTATCTCTATTTTGTGTCTAAAGACTATGAGTGAGAACTGGCTTGGGAGGTTTTATGCCCTAGGACTTTATTCCTTCTGATTGTCCTGTCCACAGGTCATGGGAACTCCCCTAGCAATCCTGTTGGGTGGATATGCTAATGAAATGTAGGCCAAGAGTTCACAGCTCCTCTAATAGGGTTGTGTGTGTGTGTGTGTGTGTGTGTGTGTGTGTGTGTGTATGTGTGTGTGTGTGTGTAGAACTATTCTTCTGGTGTGCAGATCCCTACCATCTCACTATAGCTAGGAAAAATAGCTTTCAATTGTGGCTGACCATTCCTTTCCTTCCACTTAAGAAATGGAATTAGTTGGTATATGGAAACTCAGCTTGTTCTACCAATTTTTTTGACTTGAAAAAACCTGATACCACACTCAGATTTTCACTCCCCCCCCTTTTCTAGACCATGTCACCCAAAATCTTGAAAGAATGAACAAGAGCGAAGGATATTCCCTGCCTCACAGTCTAATGATTAGAAGATCATAACTTGATTCAGTCTGCCTTTTAATACTCACTCACTTATGTTCAGAAGTGAAGAAACACAAAAGAAACAGGTACCATGCCCTTAGAAATGCATGGTGCTGTATAGGGAAACATGGCCGCTGAATCCATTGCCTACCCCATCCCTCTAAAGTGGAAGCTCAGAGAAGTTCTTCCATTCTTGAAAGCTGTAAAGGGAAGAAACTGATTTTTATAGGTTGCAGCTATACTTTTTTTTTTATCAGTCTTATTCATTGTAACTACAGCTGTATATATCATAGAAGCTATTGATTAATAATAGTATAATAATCTAAGGTGAATGATAGTACAAGTACAAAAACCTCAGATAGAGTGAATGTTTCATCTATCCTCATTTTCTCTCCAGAACTTCAGTGCCTAGGAGATTTTTCAAACTGGATGCCCAAAGACATCTTAAATTAAAACAACTCATTATCTTTCTCCTAACTCCTTCATCCTCCCCTTTGAAGCTTTGCTATTTCTTTTTTTGAAGGCAATGCTAGGATTTGAGTTATAATTTTGGCACTGTCTTCTACTTCTCCCTCCTCCTACCTTCCATCCAGAAACAGTTATAAAATCTTACCATATACCTGCATACTGTGTATATCACATTGCTCAAATCCATTCCCTTTTCTACTTGCATATGATGGTCTTTAATGTTGTTCTTCTTCACCTCTTAACTTAGGTTACTGAAACTACCTACTAATTGGCCTTCCTGACTCCAGTCTTTCCCTAATCCAGTCCACTTTGCTCATTACTTCCAAAGTAATTTTTTTATTTTAAAGTTCAGATCTGGCCAAATGACTCCCTCTTATTCAGCCAACTATAAAGATTCCTTATTACCTCTTGGATGAAATATGAACTTTTTAGCTTTTAAAGATCTACACTATCTGTTCTCAATCTGTCTTTCCAGTCCCATTGGACATTATTTTTTCCTATTGTACTCTAATCCATTCAAATTGGAATGCCTTTGCACTGACTGTTCCTCATGTTGGAAATGTACTCATCCTTCCTTTTGCCTCATAGAACTCCTCTCATTTTAAGACACTCAGGTACTGTCTTCTGCATTAAAGCCTTTCTTAATTTTCCTTCTTCTCTCTCAAACCACTTATTTATTTACTTTGTACACATTTTGACAAATTATTCAATTTAAATTTATGCTGTATAGACACACACACACACACACACACACACA
This sequence comes from Macrotis lagotis, assembly GCF_037893015.1. Classification (NCBI taxonomy): domain Eukaryota; kingdom Metazoa; phylum Chordata; class Mammalia; order Peramelemorphia; family Peramelidae; genus Macrotis; species Macrotis lagotis. The sequence continues at coordinate 710,890,605 of NC_133658.1, read as the reverse complement.
CACACACACATACACACTCACTCCTTGACTCCCCAATTAGTTGTAAATTCACTTGGAGTATGGGATTATTGGATTTTTTGTGTTTGTATTTCCAGTACTTAATACATTATAGATATTTAATAAATACTTATTCACTGATTGTTCATTTCACTCAGAATATTTGCAGGTATTAGAGCTTGGATCTTTTAATTTTTTATATATGTTATTTCTTTTACTAGATCAGTTTACTAATATCCTCTCTTCATCTATGGTGAATTAAATAGTCATAGGTCAGGGACCATTAAGATGGAAATCTATAAATATAAATAATTGTTATTAATATGCAGATTGCCCTACTTATTTCTTTTGTTTTCAACCAGGGTTATTGTGCTTCAGGTAGCACTTGATCCCTCTAGCTTGTGGTTGCATGTGACTTGTTGAGATGCAGCACATCACTCTGTTCTAAGTGTTGGTCCAAAATCTAAAGTTCAGGGATAATGAATTGAGGAGAGAGTGAGAGAGAGAGAGAGAAAGAGAAATGAGGTGGGAAGTCAGATGCAAATTTCACTCAGTGAAATTAAAAGTTACTTGTGTTGTCAATAGTCCAGGAACTTTCCACAGCTGCCAACTTTTCTATTTGCTTGAAGCTTTTTAATATGAATGGGAAAGGACAGCTTTTCAAAGGTGATCATTCAATAGAATTGTTAGATTCATTATTGACCCCAATTTAGATGGATTCTGTTTATAGCTTTTAATTTTGACTAATTTTCTTCTGTTCTGACTCTCTAACTATTCCTCTCCCATCCCACCCCCACCTTATCATTCAGAATGTTGAAATAGCTGCACTTATTAAAAACTTACCTGGCTGTTGCCATTAAAAAAGAAAAATGTGATCTTTTCTTTTTTAAAATGTTATTTTTTGTTTTTTAATTACGTGTAAAGATAGTTTTCAGCATTCATCTTTTTGTTATTTTTGAGTTCCACATTTTTCTACCTCCTTCCCTTTCCTCCCCACTCCCCATGACATCGAGTAATCGATATATTGACCTCTTTTCCTTATGACTCTTCCTTTCACATTAGTGGAGTCCATCACACTTATTTAAATTTTTAAATTTAATTTTCAGTTCTGAATTCTTTCCTTCCTCCTTTTCTGTATTCTTTGAGAAGGCAAGAAAAACAAAATCCACTGGAGACTTTTTTTTTGTGTGTGTGTGTGTGTATATATATATATATATATGTAGCCATACAAAATAAAGCCCCGCATTAACCATGTTAAAAACAAAACAAAACAAAACAAAAAGATGTTGCAATCAATTCTGAGTCTATCAACTCCTTATCTGGTGGTTAATAGCATATTTTATCATGAGTTCCTTTGGAATTGTGGTTGATCTTTTACTGGCTGCTGAAATGGTCATGAGTCTTGATTCAGTTAATTTACTTTATCTGATTTACTTTGAAATGATTTTTAAAAAATCAATAGTAGATTAATTTTTTTTCAGGTTTTTTTTTGGCAAGGCAATGGGGTTAAGTGGCTTGCCCAAAGTCACACAGCTAAGTAATTAGTAAGTGTCTGAGGTTGGATTTGAACTCAGGACCTCTTGACTCCAGGGCTGGTGCTCTATTCACTGTACCACCTAGATGCCCCTCAATTTTGTATTTTTAAACCTTCATTTTGGGATTTCAAAGTATTTGTCAGCATGGGAAATAAATAAAATAAGAAACATTTTACATTTGAAAGAACAAAGGCACAAAACTCAAAGTTATAGTTTATTAGAGGCAGAGTTTGTTAGAATGTTAACTTAATGCTTTGCTGATGATATTACCCAATTTAAAAACCTGAATCCTTAAATAAGCTTTTATGATTTATTATTTTTATTTATATAGTCACACATGCAAAATTAGCTATCTAGAACATGACCAAGAACCATAAAAAGAATTAAAAAATTTCCCCTGCCAAATAGATGGCAGAAAAGTCCATGTAAGTATAAAATAGTTTATGTGTCTTTTTAAAGTCCTCCAAGTGCTTATTAAGATATTATATTGATTATATTTTCTAAGTAAGAGGCAGTTAAATTTCAGAGGTCTAATATCAGTAAGAAGTAATTGTGGAAAACCTTGTGCTGACAAAAAATCCAGAAAAATTGTTGTATGTGTGTGTGTGTGTGTGTGTGTGTGTATGTGTATACAATCATATATCTGTTTGTTTTTGTCCTTCATTATTGAAGAAGACCAAAATGACATCACTATGTTTGAGACAAATTACAGTGTGTCTGACTGTGGCTGATCAGAGCAATATGAGCTCAGAATGCTCTATCATAGGTTGGGTACAAATAGTCCATGTGAGCACCTGTGGTGAGTACTTTAAACTTACGTATGTCATATTTCCTTTGAACTGCTTCAATTCTGCTCTTCTCATACATTGCAGCCCTCTCACTGATGAGGGCATGCCATGCTGGGTGGTCTTGTGCCAGTGTCTCCCATGCTATACAATCAATTCTAAAGTTCTTCAATGAGACCTTCAGGGTGTCCTGCTATTACTTCTTCTGATCCCCTTGTGAGCACTTGCTCTGTGTGAATTCTTCATAAAATAGGCTTTTTTTGCAAGTGTATGTCTGGTATTCTAAAAACATGGCCAGCCCATTGTAGCTGCATTCTCTGTAGTAATATTGGAATGCTCAGCAGTTTAGCTCTAGAAAGGACCTCAGTGTCTGATATTTTCTCCTGCCAGGTGATCTTCAGAATCTTCCCAAGACAATTTAATGGAAGCAATTGAATTTCCTGACATGGTGGTAGACTGTCCAGGTTTCATTGAGTCTGGGGCTGTTTATCGTATGAGTAAACAATTTTATACCACAAAGCCCTTGATGACATATCTACATGGTATAAAAATTTATGCTTACAATGATCCTGGATCACCAGAAGAAGTTAAATGTTGTTGAAGAGAAGGAAATGGCCCCCATGTATCTTTGCCAAGAAAATTCCACAGGCAGTATTGACATATCACAAAGAGTTAGACACTACCAAATGACAACTAGCAGCAGTTACACTCTTATTAAAAAAAAAAAGCAGGGAAGTACAGTTTCCTCATCTGTAAAATAGGAGTAATAATAACAATAACAATAATAACAATAATAATAATAATAATAATAACAATAATAATAATAATAATAGCACCTAACTCCCAGGATTTTTGAGAGGATAAAATGTGATCATATTTATAAAGTGCTTTGTAAAGACATCCAAAAAATTGGGAATGGAAAAGGACTATTTGTACAAAAATACTTATAGTAGCTCCTTTTATGGTGGCAAAAATTAGAAATTGAGGAGATGCTTATCAATTGGGGAAGGACTAAAAACCTGTGGTATATGATTGTAATGGAATATTATTGTGCTTATTTCTTATAAGAAATGATAAATAGTGTGGTTTCAGAAAAACATGGAAAGATTTATGTGACCTGATGCAGTGAGGTGAATAGAACTAGGAAAACATTGTACATAATAATATTGTATAATGAAGATCTTGAATGACTTAGCTATTTTTCAGCAATACAGTAATCCAAGCAAATCCCCAAGGATGAATGATAAATCATACCATCCATGTCCAGAGAAAGAATTTATATTATTTGAGTAAGCATGTTAGTTTTTGCTTTCTTTCATTCTTTTTTCTTTTATTTGAGTCTTTTTTGTATATAATGACTACATGATTGCATGAGTATAACCTATATCTACTTATCCTCTCAGGGAAGAGGGAGGGGAGGGAGAGATAGTATTTGAGACTTAACACTTAAAAAAAGCCAAATTTAAAAAAATTTTTAACATGTAATCAGGGGAAAAAATAAATTCAAAAAATACCTTAAAAGTGATTATCTAAATGTTAGCTATAATTATGATGATATAGTAACCATAGCCTCAAAATTCATTGTATGAGATGTTAGTCTCATTGATAGAGCTCACTGCCCTGTAACTATGTGAGGAGGAGGAGGGGAGAGTTGGCTAGAGAGAGGAGAGATCTGATCTTTTCACTTTTTTCAGTCTCTTCAGAGTTTTTCTAGCTTGTAGCTTCAAGAAAGATGAGTGATCCCAACATTTCTTTTTCTTTTTAGATTTTTTTTGGGCAAGGTAGTTAGGTTAAGCGACTTGCCCAACGTCACACAGCTAGGTAATTATTAAGTGTCTGAGACTGGATTTGAACTCAGGTCCTCCTGACTCCAGGGCCAGTCCTGCTCTATTCATTGCACCACCTAGCTGCCCTGATCTCAACATTTCTTCAAGTTTCTGAAGAAACCAACACACCATCATGACCCTAATCCTAGCTTGCTGTTCAAGAACAATGAGGAATTTTCTTTTGCAAGAAACTGGGGCTCTCCCTTTTGGTTGAACTAAGTTACCTTGTTCTGAGTGGAAGAAAAGAAGTCCTTTAATCTGTATTGTCTAATATATAGTCTCCTTTATTTACTTTCTCTCATATCCATTTTTTTTTCTATTTAGTTGGGCAAAAACAGTTACTTTAATAGTTTCTAATTATGTTCATTGTAGAACTGGTATTTGATATGAAGGGAGTCATGTCTTGGATTGTGTGTGTGTTGTATAAAAGTCTCTTAAAAGCTTCCCTGCAATTTAATTTTTTTCTAATCCAAAAGGAGTTTTTTTTAAATAGTATATGAGCTTCAGTTATTTTTTAAATTCATGTAAATGAAATCTCTCATTACCTGAGGATGCTAAATGACTGAGATTGTTACTTTCTTTTTTGCGTTCTCTTTTCCATTTCCCCCTGTCTCTTCCACCTTATGATGCCTTATTTGAGACATACTAATCATAAAATCATATGACTGTAAAGGTGGAAGGGGTTTTAGAAATAGTGAACTCCATCTTTTATATTCTAGAAGAAAAATGTGATGCCCCAATTAGCTAATTTAGTGGCAAAAATCAGACTGCAACCCACATGTCCTCCCTAGTCTGGTATTTTTCCTACAAAATGGTAGCATATATATTTTCTGATTATTTTTGAATCGATGACATTTAGGAAGTTGAATGAAAATTCATTTTATATTTTGGTGGTCAGTTTCCATGCCAGCTTTAGGAAGAGTGTGGCTTTCCCTTTCAGATCAAATCCCCAAATTCTGTACCTTCTGATATTAGAGGAAAACATCCATGGAGTTTTCCATCTCTCCCTCCTTTGTATTGGTACATGATTTTGCATACACATTCTTAAGCTTCTCTTATAACCTAGTGTTTAAATCAATTTCTTATGGAATGTTTGTCAGACCTTTAAAAGAAAAAAAGGGCAAAATATAAGAAAAAGAGATGAGGCAGCATTGTACATTTGTCATTAAAAGACTCAGTTTTGTCATACTCTAAGTATGTGACTTTGGAAATATTATTTAAACTCTTTGAGCCTCAGTTCCCCCAATATGTAAAGTGATGATGTTCTCCCTTTGTAATTAAAGTAGATCATGAATTGCATAATTATATTTATTATAGTGAGGGGAGTGTCGGGCAAACACTTCGCACTTGTCTTTACCAGAGCCACTTTACCCCCAGAATTTTTTTTTTTTTTTAGGTTTTTGCAAGGCAAACGGGGTTAAGTGGCTTGCCCAAGGCCACACAGCTAGGTAATATTAAGTGTTTGAGAGTGGATTTGAACCCAGGTACTCCTGACTCCAAGGCTGGTGCTTTATCTACTACACCACCTAGCTGCCCCAACCCCCAGAACTTTTGGTGATGGTCTGGTGCTGCAATTCTTGACTCTTGACTACTATATTTTTCCTCTGGTATCAGTGAGGCAACCTCGGCATTCCAACTCCAGGCAAAGTGCCAGTATGTGTTATCTGGTGATAAAATGGCAACTAACATTATATGAGGCACCACAATGTTTCAGTAATGGCTATGACAACAAGGCTAATCCAAATCTGCCTTTTGATGGACTAATCATCAGTAAGGTCTTTCCTCTCAGACCTTTAAACAGCAGGACGGTAGCAACTTGCCACTCATAGGTCTATGTTATTTTACACTGCTCTGCATGCTGCAGGAACTGAGATGCTTTCTTAAAGCATCACCCCTCTCTCAGGGAAAATCCATTCCAGGGAGCCCTGCCCTTGTTTGAAATATTCAAATGAGAACTTTGAGGGCCAAAGTGGAGAAGGTTCCATATGAACAGAACTTGAACACGAGTCAGTTGGACCTGAGAGATAGGTGAGCCTAGTTCCAAAGGATGTGCATTGTGACCCTTTGCCCTCGACCAGTTGAAAGAGAGTTGGGTTCAGATCCCTGAATCTGGAGTTGTGGAGATGGGTGCTGTGAAGCATTCACTGTGTTAATATGTAAAATAAAGGATTTGAAGTAAACGATCCCTTAGGGTCTTTTCAGTTTCAAAATTATGACTATAAGAAATTCTCTTCAGTTTGTCAGATGGAAAAAGGAAATTCTCATGACTGTGTTTCAGTATAATCAAGACAGAGAGTAAGAATAAAACTTTGCCCCATATCTGAGACTCAGTGAAGGGAATAAGCATTTAAATTACTTTATAGAATTTCTACATTGTATTTATATTGTTTTCAATATTGCTTTTGTGTATTTTCTAATAGAATTTTTGTTAAATAAAAATGATGCATTATCTTATGAATTTGAAACATCTCAATGAAGCATATAATGCATAATATGATTATTATATGTATAGAATTATTACTGTATGGGTAGATAAATTGTGGTAAACTAAATCTGAAGTTCTAAGGTCTTGTAACACATAGGCATGCATTGAGTCAGAAATATAGTGCAGACCTATGGTAATAGAACTGACAAGAAGTTTAGAATGTTGTTCCCATTAACTTTATTGTCTTGGTTGCATATTCTTTCTCTCAATAATTTATGTTTCAGACTGTCCATTCCTTCAAATAGCAGCTGGAGCACATCCACAGAGATGGAAAGGCATGGCAAAAATGGGCAAGTTAGCACAAAAGGACCTGATCTTTAGATAATTGAGTGAAGCTTAATATTCAAGTTTGCCAAAGATAGAACATAGCTAAACTAGCACAAACTTGTAATCCCTGTCATTTTCAGTAAGCATTTATGAGATTCCTATTATATAAGTGCCAGGCACTATTTCTAATATTCTGTCTACCATCTTTTTTATGGAACACTATTTTCACTTAGTCTTGCTAGACTGGGAGCTCCTTGAGGCTAGGAACTGTCTTTTTCCTTCTTTTTGATTCTCCAGTGTGAAACATAATAAACGTTTGTTGAATAATGACTATTTTCTCCTGATAAAATAGTATTAAAGTTTATGGATTAGCCCTCATCTCTGGGCCCTCAAGGCCATGGTTGATCTCTCATTCTTTTGATTTCTGACTGTTGACTTATGTCCTTTATTCTTGTTGATAGAGGTACACCTTTCACATCACATATTCTGAGGTTAATAACATCATGACCAGGTGAGTTCCCAGTCAGGTAAACAGTGTTGGGAAAGACATAACTATTATTATTGTTATTGTTGTTCTGGTTGGTGTGTGTTCTGTGCTCTCCCAACTCTCTATATAAAGCACTTCAAAAACCGCCTTTTCTCTTTCTTCTACATCCTCTACAAATGCAGGAAATTCTTGTGTGTGTGTGTGTGTATGTTTTGTCTGAATGAACACTGCTGATTTCTCCTTCCTTTTGGATACTTACCCCCACCCCCACCCCAGACTTTGTAATATTATTCTTTCCTAATTCTTTCTTCTGGCTGTCATTTTTCCTATTCTCCTTTGTGAGCTGGGCTTAGAATCTAATCATTGGTCTTAGAATCAGGAAGACCCATCTTTCTGAGTTCAAAGCTGGCACTGACATTAGATGATTCTAGGCTAGTCATTTATCCTATTCACCTCAGTTTCCTCCTCTCTGAAATGAACTGGAAAAGGAAATGGCAAATCAGTCCAGTATCTTTGCTAAGATACAGGCTTAGAGTGAGATAGGATTTAGAGTTAGATAGGACTGAAATGAAATAACGTTCACCTTTGTAAGATAATTATCCATTTCCTATCCCTAAGTGTATGAGTATGCCTTGGGGCTCTTTTCTTTTATGATTTTATTCCTTCTTGGTGATCTGAGGCTCTAAGTTATCTCTCTGCAGATTCCAGAGCTTATTTCTCTCCTTATCTCCACTCACTCCTCACTCTCATTTAGACTATTTAAATAGTCTCCCAACTGGTTTCCCAGCTTCTGATCTTTGTAATTTACCCTCCTCTGAATGCTAAACTGGTTTTGTTAAAGTATAAGGCTCACCTATCACTCCTTTATTTGAGAAGTTTTAGTGATTCCATCTTGCTTTTGTGATCAAATGTAGAGTATTTTGTTTAATATTTAAAGTTCTTTTATATTTGATTCCAGTCTATCTTTACAAACTGATTTGACTTAACCTTCCTTCTATACCCCCTTCTCTCAAGCCAAACTAGCTTCCTTTATGCCCCATTCCATCTCCTGATTCTGTACTTTTCTTTGCTAAGGTCATCCATTGTCCCAGTCTTGAACATTCTCCATCCCCACCTCTAACTCTTGGAACTCAACTCTCTTTAATAATTAATTCACGGGTCTATTCTTTCTGATTTGCTGTGTTTGTTAGAATTCTCCCTATGAAATTCTTATCTGGGATCATTGATTTTGTTTTTTAAAATCAGAAAGTAAGGAATGTTTTGCTTTCAAATGATTCACTCTCCTTTTAGAGAACGCTACATATCTTGGAGGTTTAGCCAGAATAATTTCTTCATGGGACTAGGAGAAGATGAAATTCCAATTGATCCCAAGTACCAGATCCCTTTTGGGAGTGGAGTACTTTACCCATCTTGGGAGCTTATCTGAGTTTCTGGAGTTGCTTTTTGTTATTTTTAGGAGTAAGTCTACTAGGTGATTTTAGGACAATTTAGCTAGTATTGATCTTATTTTTCTTTTTTTTTTCTTTTTTAACAAATCTGTGCTATCTGTTCTAGTATAACTCAAATCAGTACTACTCAGGCAAGACTATACTGCATATCTTGGGGGGGTAGTATTACCTTAGTTTGAGGTAATTTTGAGTTGAGTTTCATTTACCTGGCATACAAGGGCTTAATAAATGCTTGTTGAATTGAATTGAATTGAGTAACCCAAGTCTGCAAATGCTTCTCCTATTTTATTCTTTTTTACTGTATTTGTTAATTTCTCTCACCTTCACAGACCCAATAAAACCTCTGTTATAATTTCTGACATATCCTGAATATTGGACTTCTTTGGTATGAAATGTAGCTAGAAATATAGATGGAAAAGGAGTCAAAAAGGAGTAACCTAATGTTATTTGTCTGGGCTAGATTGGAGTCTTGCTTGGTGCCAATGTTAAGTAACATGATCAGATTAAAAAATACAATGGATTAGAATTCAGACCTGACTTCCATTGCCAGATTTCCATATGGCTCTTTGATATTCAGATTGAAAGGTAGAATTTTAGCATTCGAAAACACTTTACTGATCATCTAGCATTTTTTTTATGACTATAGATATGACTGAAGTTCTTACTTTATGGCTGAGTTACCTGTTGAGATCTGTGATTTCATCACAGAAGATATTCTTTCCACTTATATAGACTGTAGTTCCTCCATACATTAGTAGAGTGATCTTCATGTAATTGCTGTGAAGAAAAAAAATCTGTAACCTGTTTTATTTTAGACTGACCCATTTGGTTGTCTGATGAAATCTGTGCATCCCTTCCCTGAATGTTTTGAAGTGCATCTAATATAATATATAGTACCACAAAGGAAACCATCTAAATTGAAATATAGTTATAAAACTATTAAAAATTTACAGATTCTGATTCTTCTGGTTGATGACAACCTTCCAGGTGGAGATGCTTTTGGGACGAGTCAGTCACCTCTCCTCTCTTTGGCCCAGGTGTTTATGTCATGGTTCATGTTCCTTGAATTTTAAACTTCAGGGGAAGGCTCTTCTCTGATTAGAAGCCACACCCTAGTTTTGTATGACTAATGAACCTTTTTCCCACTAGTCATTCATTTTCTGTGCAGGTGGATTTTATGATTCCTGCCCTCCAAATCTCACTTCTTTCTGTGTTTGACAGCTCATCATGACTCAGAATCAGGAAGTTGGCAGCTTTTCATGTACAGCTGCACTGAGAGCTGATGCAAGTTTGAACTAGATAGGCAGAAGGCTCTTTCTATTGTACTCTTTGAACATAGACACTGGCACTGTGAAAGTACAAGTTTGTGTCTAGCATTGAGAGTCCTAACTTTTTATGTCTTGGACCTTTGAGCCATGCTTTTTTACATTCACTTCCTTTCTGGCAAGCACCTGCTCTGAGGATAGTCTAACATGTGGTGGCCTAACAATTAGTCTTCTGAAGGTAATCTTTGAACTGCCATAATTTCCTTCTCAATGGTTCATACCTAGTAGGGATGGAGACACCCTTCTGAGTTCAGAATAAAAAGCACAATCTTTCCTTGGTTAATTTTTCTAATGTGGAGGCTGAAGAGACAAGAAGGGAAACTCCTACCTCTATATAAGGACCCAGGGAGAAAGAAGAGAAGACCTTCAGGTGCCCAATAGCAGAGTCAGGTACTGACTGGTTAAATATGACTTTGTAATATTGGTTTTTCATACTCTACTTGTTTTAGCCTTAGGTTATTGGAGAGGAGTTAGAGGAAAGAATGATAAAATAATATGGAGTAAGAATTCTGGGTTAATTCCATGAAAGGATTCATTGGGTAGAGAAGTGATTGTATGAAAGATCAGCATTTTGAAAGGATAATTAGTTCCTTTTTAAAATATAAAGTTTATGATGAATTAAATGTCAAAAATACATGTGATTTGAGTCTTCAAAGTCTTTCTTAATTTGGGAGGAGAAAGGATGGGGAACACTCATCAATTCTTTTTGGTTCTTTGTAATAGTTTCTGGATTGTCAGTATTTTCTCATGATGGAGGTTCCTTTTTTTATATGTAATTTTATTTTACTTTTTCCCCAATTATAGCAAAGATACTTTTCAACATTCAACTTGTAAGATTTTTAAGTTCCACATTTTTCTACCTTCCTTCCTTCCCTCCTCCCCCTGACAACAAATAAACTGATATAGGTTAGGCAAGTACAATCATGTTTAACATATTTACATATTAGTCATATAGTGAAAGAAGAATAAGACCTAAAGGGGGGAAAAAAAGAGAAAGAAAGGAAAACAAAGTTTTAAGAAGTAAAAATAGTATGCTTTGGTCTACATTCAAACTCCACTATTTTTCTTTAGTATGTGGATGGCATGTTATCCTTGATCCATGAACTACTGTGATGAGCTAAGTCCATCGTAGTTGATGATCACACAGTATTGCTATTAGTTTGTACAGTGTTCTTTTGCTTCTGCTCACTTTGCTCAGCATTATTTCTTGCAAGTCTTTCCAGGTTTTTCTGAAGAGTACTCAATCATGCTTTCTTTCAGTATTATAATAATACTTACAGTACAATAATACTCCATTACATTCATGTACCACAATTTGTTCAGCCATTTCCTCAATTTCCAATTCTTTGACATTACAAAAAAAAGAACTGTTAATAAATATTTTTGTACTTTTAGGTTTTCTCCCCCTGTTTTATGATCTCTTTGGAGTATAGAATTAATATTGATATATTGCTGTATCAAAGGGTATACACAATTTTATTGCCCTTTGGGCATGGTTCCAAATTACTCTCCAGAATGGCTGGTTCAGTTCACAACTTCATCAATAGTGCATTAGTATCCCAGTTTTCCCATATCCCCTCCAACATTGATCATTTCCTTTTTCTATAATATTAGTCAGTCTGATAGGTGTGAGTGGTACCTCAGAGTTGTATTGATTTGCATTTCTTGAATCAGTAATGATTTTAGAGAATTTTTTCAAATGACTATAGATATGACTGAAGTTCTTACTTTGTGGTTGAGATACCTGTTGAGAGATCTATGATTTCATCACAGAACTACATAAGACTATAATTCCTCCTTACATTAGTAGAGTGGTTTTCATGTGATTGCTGCAATGAAAAAAATTTGTGTCTTGTTAACCAACCTTTACAAAATATACCTAGGCCAGTTTTTCTGTTTTACTAGGACTTGGTTGTACTCTATGGTCATAGTATTTAAGAACCCAGGTTCACATGCAGGTCACAAATTGAGCCATCAACAAATATTTATTGTTTCCTATGAACCAGGTGCTGTGTTAAATACTGGGAATATAAGTACAGTTGTGAAATAATTTGTATTCATAAGGCACTTAAACATTTGAATGGGTGAAATAATGCCATGAAGATTAGTTAATAGGACATATATTTTTGTCTTTGTAGCAAGGGCTTCATGCAGAAGATGGTGCCTGACCATCATCTAACAATGAGAGAGGAAGTACATTCCAGGCATGGGACATATTGGAGCAGGATCAGGAATACTTACTTACATTTAGAAGTCTTCAAACTATTTTTCCAGTAAATAAAGTTTTAAAATTATCTTTAAATATCTTAATTGGGTCTTGCTTTAACTCTTAAAGTGCTTTAAGAAACCTACTTAGACTTTAAAAAATCTTGTTTACTTGTTTATACATACTAATGAGGAATTACAGCAGGAGAAATGACTTAAAGGATATTATCAAAACATCTAACCAGTAGATAACTGTTTTGCTTCATTGGCATTCACACAATGATTAGAGATCTGGAAAAAAGTCCTGAGTCTGATGCGTAGACCTTCTTTGGATGATCAATGGTTAATACATAGACAGGAGTATCAAAGGATGAAAAAGTATGGATAAATATGAGTTCAAACATGGAATCATCAGAACCCTGAGCAGTTTCAAGAAGTCAGTGAACTTGATGGGGGAAAAATAACTTCTATATTTTCACTAACTTGCCTTGGGATTTTTTCCTAATTATGAGTGTAAGCAACATAATTATTCTGAGAAGTAGTTCATAGGCTTTGTGAGATTGCCAAAGAAGTCTAGGACACACAATATTGCCAAACAAATCTAGGACACACAACAGATCAAGAATTTCTGATATAGTCTAATCACCTCTTGGAGATGAGAAGGCGAAGACACTGAGACTGAGCATGAATTGACTAAGGTTACAAGGCATTCCTAGCCATGTTGTCTCCCTATTTAACTCTGCTAAGAGCAAAGCTCATCTTCTTCTTCTGACTCTTTCCCACCTATTTTGAGCAGGAGAGTCAGGATTTTTGAACTCATCTTGTGACTCAAGTGATATGCTCGTAACTAAACCAAATCCAAAATTCTTGTTAAATTTCCAGTTTTTTTCACTGATATCTGGTCCTCATTTTGGAACATGTACTATAGGTCATCAGTCCTTGACCCATAATAGCAGTTAGCAAGGGGTAAAGAGGAAGACTGCCTCTAACTTCCTAAATACTTCCCATGGACCATAATTTGAAATGTAGTCTAATTACTTTAAAACATTATTATGTTTACTATGAAGTATATAGTTTAACCTAAAAGTTATATAGTTGAAAGTAATCTCTGATGTCACACTCAAATAGATACAAATTCCTGAGGGTGGCATATTGACTTAGAAAACTACAAATCAGCATTATCTATGTTGTATTATATTTCTATTTTATTTAAACATTTTCCAATTATATTTTAATCAGAGGAAGCTATGAACCTGAATTTGATACCTCTGCATAATCTTTTGGATTTGGAGATCAGTTTGGGAGCTTTCTCATTCCCTCCTCCTCTTTCCTTTTCCTTCTCTTCTTTTCTTCATCATCCTTTTCTCTCTCTGTCTCTCTCTTATTTATCTATCTTCTGTTTTATTCATAGATAGCATCTGGGTAGCACAATGGATAAAGTAATGGGCCTGGATTCAGGAAGATTTATCTTCCTGATTTAAAAGCTAGGAACATACTAGCTATGTAATATTGGGCAAGTCCTGTAAGCCTCTTTGCCTCAGTTTTCTCATCTGTAAAATGAGCTTGAGAAAAAGATATCAAATCCCTCTAATATCTTTGCTAAGAAAAACTGCAAATGGGATCATGAAGAAACATACAAGACTGAAATGACTGAATAACAAAAATGACTATATTTGACAGTTATAGCTATATCTCTAGACCTATGCCTATGCCCTATATCTATGAATATATCAGCATAGGCTATTTGCTGAGTGGAACATGCACATGAAACTCTCAAATTGGCTTCTCCTCATTTCACCTTATACCCCATTCAGACACCTAACCTGAGCTGCTGGTTAATGTGTGCGAAAGAGATAAAAAATGACTAGTATTAGCCTAAGCAAAGTGTAACTAGAGAGGCAAATCTGCATGAAAAATCAATACAGTGCGTTCCAAAGTCAAACATAATTGATTTTTGGATGACTGATGGTTTGGAATTATCCTTTATTGCTTCCTTTCTACCTTATTTAGAGCTGATACTTACTAGAGAAGTTCTTAGAATCTTTTCTCGTTTGTTATTGAATAATTATGTACCTTTGTATTTCCAAATTCCTTAAATTTCTTTGATGTGTTTTCAAAGTCATTATTTTGCTAATATTAATATTTTAAAGTTTTACAAAGCATTTTCCTCACTACCCTAGGAGGTACCCATGGCTGCTTAATATCTCATTTTGTTAAATTACTTAAGGTCACAAAGCAAGTTAGTTGTGAAATCAGGACTAGAACCTGTATTCCTTTATTTATTAGCCTTTCTACATTGCTATACCACTGTCTCTGAGGTGGAAATTTTGTATGTACAAATTCTAAGACTAAAATTGATGAGTTTAATCTATGGGGAAACAATGGTATTGGATAGCCAAAATAATTTATCATTTTGGAATGCTATTTAAACAAATCTACTGTTTTCTTGAGTCTTAACAGCATCTCTAAAAGTAATGAAATTTATTGTGAAAATTTAACAGGAGTTAGGGATTTGGTTTAGTGAAAAACATATCACTTGAGTCATGAGTCAAAAATCCTGACTCTGCTATTCAAAATCTACAAGCCATGGTTGATCATCTACTTTATGCTAGGTATTGTTGATACAAATATAGTTCATTTTACAGATGAAGAAACTGAGACTGAGGCAAATAGGCTTAAGTAATTTGCCCAGAGTCATTCAGCTAGTAAGCTCTGAGGCTACCTATACCTGCCACCCCCTTTGCCAGCTTCTGTTCTACTTTGAACACACTTTTTGTAAATAAATATGCAATGATGGGGGTGAGGTGAGATAACCAGTAACTGGGAGAATAATGAGAGGCTTCTGGATTGGAGGTATTAGTTGAAGGGATCCAGTAGTTATCTGGTAGATGAAAATGAAGAAGAAAATTCTAAATATTGAGGCATCTTGATGTCTCAGTAGATAAGAGTACTGGATCTGGAGTTGAGAAGACCTGAGCTCAAGTCTAGCCTCAGACACTTATCAGCTGTGACTGGACAAATCACTTAACCCTGTTTGCCTTGGTTTCCTCTGATGTAAAATGAGCTACAGAAGGAATATGTAGGCCACTTTACATGTGTGAGGGGGAGTAATGTACAATAGTTTTGAGTTGCTCACTTGGAGTGAGTGAGTGATGCATTTAAATGCCAAGAAGAGTTTCTATTTTGTCCTCAAATTCATGGGGGTTGTTGAAGTTTGTAGATCAAGAAGAATGACACGGTCAGATCTGTGCTTTAGCTAAATTATTTTGGATTCTCTCTCTGGTGGATGGATTGGAGAAGAAAGAAACAGGATACAAGGAGATCAATTAGGACACTGTCTTTCCAGATTACATTATTGTCAAAATAGTGGATTAGTCACTTTCTCCAGACACATTTAGCTTTCCATCATTCAAAAAAAAATCTTCTCCAGATGTAGCGTGATTACAGTTGAATTATAGGACAAAGGAGACAGATTTCTGGCAAGGTAAAATCCTCATGAGTTAGTGCCAGAAGACTCTAATTCCAAAAACACTTGTTCAGCACCATTGTCCACCACCCTCCTTTGGTCTTTGTCAGAGATATACCTGATTGGTATACCTGATCTAAACTACCACCTAAAGAGAAAGGAGTGAAAACATATTGCCTTCTGACTAGAGACTCACCTGAAACACTTTTTTCTGCCTCTCCCTTCTATTATGCAAAAAAGCCAAGAGATATTGATCCTGCCAGTTAGGAGAAAGAAACTAAGCAACCTAAGGGAGTAATTCGAGGTGGAGAAGAGTACAAGACTATTTGCCTGAAGGAAAGGAAACTGAAATCCAGCAAGGTCCAGTCTTCCACAGAAGATTTGTGGTCAAGAACCTAGACTGATTAATCCTGCATTTTTCAATGGAAGGAGATTGAGTAAACCTTATTTCTGAGTATGAAAATATTAAAGAAGATGGAAATGTGCCTGAAGAGAAACAAAAAGTCAACAGTGTTAAGACACACAAACACATACACATCATCATATCATACACACAGACGGGATAGAGAGACATTTAAAAATTGTTATTTCCCAGTAGAATTTGACCAGTAATGGTTAAAAAAGGAACAATGAATACTATAAAAATAGTATAAATATAGTATAGAATAAAATATAGTATAAATAAAATAGTATAAAATAAAAAAATACTATAAAATCTACCTAAAACTTGAAAAGGCCAGCAAAGCAACAGTTGATAGAATCCACATATAGCCTCCAGGTCCATCTCTTCCCTTATGCTTCTGACTATAAAACATATTGGGGTTGATTTTAACAATTTTATAAGCAACATATTTTACAAATGGTCAGGAGAAGGGCCTTTAATTTTAAAAAGTAAGGAAATTCAAATACAGTGAAAGTCAGTTACATATGTAGATCTCATCAGCTTACTCAGTTTGTATCTATCCATGTGAAAGATGCTGGAGTGATGGCTTCCAGGAAAATCATGATGATATGTAAGAGAAATTAATTGGGGAGATTTTTGAGGTACCTTTTCAATTAGTGGTATAATTGGAACTATTTCAATCTTGGCCTGAATCAGTTCTGAACCTTTCTTTTACTTTATTGTCTTCAGTTGCATTTTAGTGGTGTGGTGGTATCAGGAGAGAAATCTTGTTCCATGGGGCCATATGGCCCACTAGAAGTAAAGGCTTTTCATTCTTTTCTGTTCTAAATTCAGGGAGTAGAATCTCCTAATTGGTTTGAAGAGCAAGCTAGAAAAATCTAGAACTCAGAATCCAGAATGCTTGTTTTTGCCAAATTAGGATTGATGTCTCAAGGAACATTGTGTAATATTTTGGAGTAATCTTTAGGACTCTAGACTAGCAATAGTACCTACTTGGAAGCCATGGTGCATCTTGACATGAACTTGGTTGTATTATGTGAAGTTATGAATCTAATTTCATCTCCTCTCTTTTCCTGGATGAGGCTTTTTCAAGAGGGACTTCTAAGGTGTTGATTTTTTTGGGGGGGGCTTTTGCAAGACAGTGGGGTTAAGTGATTTGCTCAAGGTCATATAGCTAGGTAATTATTAAGTGTCTGAGGTCAGATTTGAATTCAGGCTCTCCTGATTCTGGCTGGTGCTCTATTCACTGCACCACCTAGCTCCTCCCTTACTCTCTTTTTGAAGTTAAAAAATGCTTTTATAAAAAGTAACTGTTGTTTTTAGTTAAATGAAACTGAAATTCGAATCAGTCAATGTCTGGGGGAACACACCAACAGAGGTCTGAGTTGAGGGCTCAACAGAATATCTTAGTACCCTGAAGGTAGAGCCTCCCTAACTAGGGGGTGAAGGTAGGAAGAAGACAAGAGTATCTCCTGTTATATAATCAACACAAGATTATCTTTAGCCATAAGAAATCATGGAAGAGTGGAATAGTAAATTCTAAAAAGTAAAATTCTTTAACTCATAATGGCATAGCCTGCAAACTTAAACTTAATTTACAATGAAAATAAAGGTTTGCTCAAAAAAAAATACTTTGTAGACATTCTTGCAAAAAAGTGAGAATATTTGATTTGCATCATTTCAAAAAGAAACACAAAAATATAACAAATATAATGACCAAGTAAAGAATAAATAATGAAACCAATAATTCCATGTTTAGAGATTTAAAGAGAAGAAACTATTGGAATAGTCTAGGCGAGAAGTGATGAACACCTAAACTAGATTGGTTGCATTATTATTGGAAAGAAGGGATTAGATGAGAGGGATATGGAGGAGATGGAATTGATAATTTTTCATAATTGATTAATAAGAGATTGAAGAAGCAAGAATAAACTCCTAGGTTATAAACCTGGATGATTTAATAATGAATAATATGATAGCATTTATATGGTACTTTAAGGCTTATGAAACACTTTATTATCTCATTTATTCTTCACAAAAACCTTTTGTGATTGGGGCTGTTATTTTCTCCATTTTATAAAAGAGGAAACAGGTTTAAAGTGATTAAGTGACTTGTCCAGGATCACACTGCTATTAAGCATTTGAAGTGAAATTTGAACTCAAGTCTTCTAGAGGGCAAGTTCAGGACTATATTCTCTGAACCTTTTATCTTTTTCTTTAGTTTTTGCAAGGCAAATGGGGTCAAGTGGCTTGCCCAAGGCCACACAGCTAGATAATTATTAAGTGTCTGAGGGTCTGAGGCGGATTTGAACTCAGGTACTCCTGACTCCAGGACCGGTGCTCTATCCGCTGCACCACCTAGCTGCCCCACCTTTTAACTTTCTTGAAGAGTGATTAAGTTTAAGGGATGGGTGAAGATAATTTCCTTTTTAGACATTTGAGTTGACTTTGGGGCTGAGTTTCTCCATCATTAAATGAATGAGTATGTCTAATCAGGAATTCTTACTGTGTTTGTGTGTGTGTGTGTGTGTGTGTGTGTGTGTGTGTGTGTGTGTGTGTGTCTATTTGGCTGACTCATGTAGCCTGTGGGTCTCAGGATAATATTTTTAAACAATTAAAGGAAAAGCTGTATGTCAATTAGAAATTAGTGAAAATAAAGATGCAATTCCCCCCCCCCCCCCCCCTATCCCTATTCCTGGACTCCTTAAAATATATTCATGGACACCAGGTTAAATGCTCTTGGTAGAGATGAACATTAAGGGCCCTTCTCACTTTTAATTTGATGTTCCTCTTAAACTTGTACATCATCTGTGCCCCACTGATCTATTCTGCTCTGCAATTTCATTCTATGCTAGTCATGAGTACATCGCCTTAGACTAAGACAAAAGAGCAGCCATAAGCATACTAGCCCTATTCTATTTCTATTTCTGTAATTTTATTTTTCTCTGGACTCTGCCTCTTGCTAGATGAATAAACTCATATACTTTAATGGATCCATGTCCTCATCATTGTGATTATGCCCCTTAGCAATCCAGATATTAAGTAGTACATACCTGCCCATTTTGTGACATATCTGTGTCTTCTATATAATTCAGTTCTGGGGCTCCTGGTGATCTTCCCATAGATCTCTTGATATTGTGGATACTGATGGAAAATTATCCCTCTATTTCCTTTTCTGATAACATCAATGAAAGGGTCTTAGGGTAAAAATTATGGAGTGAGATTTTCCTGTTCATTCCCTTGATAAAGTTTCTTCATTAACTTCCTGATACTGAGAACCAGTCTTTACTAGTCTGCCATTGTCAAGGTTTTTTTTCCTCCTACTTTCTTAAGAGTGTCAGTGGACAAGACTGACAGCTAATTGTACTTGTTTCAGGATTGAATTTGTAAACCAAAGATTTCCTTTTTTGGGGAATGAGCAAGAAGAAGATTAGGGTTTGTGAAACTAGAGCATGGTGGAGTTTAGGCATGTCAGAAAATTTCTGCCAAAAGTTTGTACCATTGGCAATATCAGTTTTCAATTAAAAGACAGCCTATGGGAGAACTTTGAGTTATAAGAAATAATATTTTAAATAGATGATTTTACAGAGAAATTAATTGGGAATTACTGTGTGTTTATGTAATCAGTCAACATTTATTGAACATCTACTAAGAGCTAGGTTCCAAAAAGAAGCAAAAGACAATCCCCACCCTCAAGGAGCTTACAATCTAATGTTATAAGAAACAAACTCTTCAAAGTCAAAGTCTAGGGAAGTAAAAAATCTGGTTCAATATTTTAAATTTTCCGGATTAAGAACTAGAGGACTGGGGTGGAATTATCATTAAAACAGTCCATGAAGATATGCCATTAGTTAACTTTGTCCTCAAACAATTCAGATTGGGATAAGGTAATGGGGCAAATGGGCTCAGGAATCTACATTACCTTGATAAGAATGGAGGCCAGGAAAATTTTCATATACTTGACTATATAAGTCCTACTTAATAGATCTGATAAGTGAAATGTATTATTGCCTTTGTGATGTCACTGGTGACAAAACCAACATGACAGAAGGGATTCTACTGACTGACAAATCAGTCATCCATGAGGCAAACGTCCATGGGGCAACCAGGTTTATTTCTCAGAGGCAAGCACTTTAATTGATTATTTGGTTAGTTAAATAGAGTAGTTAAGGAGAGAATTCTTTGTTAGGAGTCTGTTCTTGGGAAGGGACCAGAACTCATAGTACAGATTTTCTCAAACTAGGATGGGATTCTGTAAAGACCTAATGAGGTTTGAGCTTTCCACAAGGGGGGACTTCATGTTAGACAAGTTCTGGATGGTAGATTTGTATTAGTTCAGTTATTAATGTTGGTACTTAGTAAACTCTGGACATTCTTCCTGAATTTGTGGATGGGAAGAGGGGAAATGTTTGGTATAAAAAGGGATAGTGAAGAAAACTCTAGAAGAGACATATATAGGAGATGTCCTGTGCTCTGTTCTTTCTTGGGAGCATCTTTCCAAATATACAAAACACTCTATTTAAAATGGAATGAGAGCAAAATTATGCTCTTGTCTGAGGGAATTTTCCATAACTGGTGAGGGGAGAAAGTGAAATGAAATTTTAAGGAAGTGTAACATTGTTATTCTTTTTAATATAAAATCCAAGATTTTCAAAAGTTATTTTCTCTCAGTGTTAGTTTTTAAATAATCATCAGTTCTTATCTAAAATATATTTAAGTAACAGCTTAAAATACTCAGCATACAAAGGGGGAAGAAACAGGTAAAACACCTGATCATACAGTTCCCCAGAATACTCCATATATTTGGTGGGGATGGGGGGGTATCTTTCTCTGCTTAGGACTTTAAGTGTGAAATTATTTATGAACCATAAAACTCTTATTGGCTCAGATGTGAGCTCCCTGGAAGGTACAAAACATGTGGTTCAGACTGAATTGGTGCAGTGGTAAGAGGGAACTGAGTTGGAGAAAGTTATGTTGGCCTCAGTTTTCTCATTTGTAAAAACGAGTTTGAATCATTTAGATCAATGATCCTATGATTTCTCCCCTGGTGGATATCTAAATATCCCAAATGGGTGTATCAGCTGCCACTGTTATGAAATCTCTTTATTATGGAACTAGGAGTAACTAATCTCACTATTTCTAAGATCTGTTACTACTCTTAGTCATTGAATGTGTGTTCTCTTGAGCAATAATAAATAACTGTAAAACATCTACAATATACAACTCAGTGTTTGGGAGTAGAAGGAAGATTAAAAGGATAGTTTGCAAAAGTTTTGTTTGAGGATTTTTCTTTTTCAGTTATGTATTGTTTAATTTTTAATGGCATCATGGATTTAGAATCAGAAGGTATTTTTAAGAGGTCATGTAGTTCAATCTTTCCCTTATTTTAAAGATAAAGAAACTTAAGATCAGAGAAGTGAATTGATTTGCTGAAGATGACATAGGCAACAATTAGAGTGCTGGGCAAAATAAATACAGGCATACCACACACACACACACACACACACACACACACACACACACAAACACACACACAGATACACCTCTCTATATGCAAAGATACACACATATCTATATCTCTCTATCTATACATACACACATTTATTTTACATATATTTAAATTACTGAGAAATAATCTAAAGCTTGGATAAAATACAGTTAACTAGAAATAGAGGTATTTTTAATTAAGAAAAAGTGAAATTCATGAGGTTAATCTCAAAATATCCAAGGTTACTTTGAGAAAGATTTAAGGAAGATTTCAATTAACTAAGATATTTCCTTAAAATTATCGTAATTGTATTCTTCTTCTAAACCAAGGAACTGATCTTTGCTGTAATGGAAAGCTGTCTAGTTGCCTACCAGAACTGCCATATTGTGATGTTTGTCACTCTTTGGGAGGATCAAGGAATTCTTTCCTTAGCCTCCACCCCTTTCCTTTCTGATTTTGATCTTTGTAGTCTTACTTTTGTGGGATGAAAGCATAGTGTGTGTGACTGTTGCCAGAGTCTGTGAGCCTTGACTGGGAGGTAAGAATTCTTAAGAAAGCCATTGAACTTTATTGAGAAGTTTGCCAGAGAGGAAGCTGTAAAATCTTGGTTTAGCTAAGTGACAACAGAAACTTGCTAAGTCTCCTGTTGGAAGGCAGTAAACTGTGGAACAAATTTTGAATGATAGATCTCCATTTTGTCAAAACAACAATGATTTACCTCTTCATCAACTTTTAAGAGTCATGGGGAAATTAAACTGGGTAAATTTGTACTTTTAAATTATGGTTGAAACTATCTTGAGTTACAGTTTACATCTCACCTTGTTGTGAATTTGAACCTTTTCATTTTATATTTTTTTCCTCTAGGGTGAATTAACTTTTATGTTTTTCCCAGTTGCTTCTTGCTTTTTTAATTTTCCTGGTAAAAAATTAAATTTATTTCTTCTTGTTTCTTTCTCTCTTTTTTAATAGATTAAGAAATGGCATTTCAAAAGGCCATCAAAGGGACAGCTCTGGTTGGAGGAGGTGCACTTGCCACTGTGCTAGGCCTCTCTCAGTTTGCTCATTATAGAAGGAAGCAAGTAAGTAATTATACATTTGCTGATTAAAATATGAAACTTAAGACTGTTAAAGTACTGTATATGGGAGTGTGTAAGCTAATGGGTTTGTTTAGAAATTACAGTCAAGGGCTTCTCAGTTTGATTTGGAAGCATTAATTTAGAGTACTGTATTAATGATGCTTCATGTCTGAATGTACTTTTTTTAAAGATATGAAAGTCATCATCAGAAAGCATTTTACTATTGAGGTTTTGTTTGATTTCTCTTGTTTTAAAAAGACATCTTCATTTAGAAGTACCCAGGATTTTTCTTTTAGGTATTATTTAGTTCACACAAATATGTTTATCTGCCTTGTACATGACTTTGTAATAAGAGGGAAGGTAGGAGAAAAGGGTCCACAGAGTTGACATTTATATAAGCCTGGTGTCTTTTTCTTTAGAAGGTACAGTTACTTATATTCTGTTCCTAATTATTTGTATAAAAATGGAAGAGGGGAATGAAAATTGTAATGATTTTCCATGATGCTTTTGTTTTTGAAATTGTTGCTGTTACTGCTTTTTTTTCTATGAAGCTGTTTTTGGGGGAGTTTTTTGTTTTTGGGGGGGATTTTGGTTATCCATGGAGATTCCAGATAAGTTCATCATGTAAAACCATGAAGAGATATGTCTGTTGTAATCTCAAGTCATGGGGCAGACATATAATTAGGCCTGATTGCTTCACTGCATTGCCTTACATTCCACCTGTGAGCTTAGTGGTAGACTTCTCTTGTCTGTTCTGATGTCAGTTGAGTACTTGTTCTCAATGTTTTGAAGCCCAGTGCTACATTTTCTCACTGTCAAAGTCAACTGGGACATAACATGATTTTGTAGACTAAGACAAAAATAAATCTCACTGGCTACTTGTGCATCATCTTTTTGGAGTGTTAACAAGGTTAAAGATGAACAATTTGATGATGTCTTTTGTATCCTCTGCCTTGAGCTGGTGATGGAAATCCTTTATCTTCCTGAAATTCTGTGTATTTTTTTCCTTGATGGTACTATGTAATGCAATCACACATGCTGCTTATAATCCTTAGTCCTGAAGAGCAGTAATTATGATAATAGCTGATGCTTATATAGGTGGTTAAGGTTTGCAAAGCACTTTATATACATTATCTCTTTGATTCTCATATCAGATCAGTGATAAGGTATACCATAGGCATTGTGATGAAACCCACTCTACCCTTGAGGAAATTGAAGTCAGTGAGGATTGGTGACTTTATTTTCTTGTGATCATAGAGCTAATTAAGTGTCAAAGGCAGGGTTTGGACACAGCTCTCTCCTGACCCAAATCCTTTGTTTTTTCCTCTATTCCAGATTTTCTTTTTGTAGTCATAATTATTTTTTTACATAATACTTCATAAAGCTCTCTTTTAAAAATTATTTTTCATTTACAATTATTCTATAAACATATTCAGGATCAAAAGAACCCTGTGGGATAGGTACAACTGACATCCTCTTTTTTTTGAGGAAACTGATTATCAGTGAAATTAAGTGACCTGAATCCAGGTCTGCTTGACCATATTTCTTTCCTCTTTCCTAATTTTTTTTTTGCTAACTGAATTTCAGTAGAATTGATTTCCTTTGCAATCTTATAAGCTTTATTTTATGTACTTAAAAATATGATTCTGAAAAAGAGTTCCTTGACTTGCCATATTGCTAAAGAGCTCCATGACACAGAACTTTGCTGGCTCATGAGAGCATAACTGGTTGATTGTATATAACTGAATATCTGACACTGGATTCTTTACAGGTTGGTCCTTGTGATTCCAAAATGTGTAAGGTGTTTAGGATTTTATGGTGGTTTAAATTCTGAAATTTATAAGCAGAGCCCAAAATGAGTTTTCTTTGAGCAAGCTTACTGCAGGCTTTTCATTAGAATATGATGACCCTGTCAACCCTGATCTTGATTGATATATTGTTGTTTTTTAATGTCCCCTTACTTCCTCAAAAGTAAGATGGAATTGATGCTGTTCCTTCTCTAGTTATTTATATAAAAAATGAGCCCTCATAAGGCCATGGGGACTTATGAGGTTAGTTTATTCTTGTCATCCTTACCAGTGATAGCAGAAATGAATTTGAAAATGCCAGTGCCAAAGGTCATGATATCTAGTATCATGAACTAAATCTGAACACAGCATACATATCTTAGCCACACTAAGTGTACTCTACTTCTAAGCTTACAGTTTAACTTTCTGCCAAGGAAATAAATACTATTTCATATCTTGCTTTGCTGGATTTTCAGTCATGAAGTCTTTAATAGGATATTTGTAGAAGGGCAGAATAAATTAACAGCATTTTTCTTTTTTTAGTTAAAGAAAAAATTTTTTCCAATTAGATGTAAAGGTAGTTTTCAACATTCATTTTTTTTAAGATTTTGAATTTTATATTTTTCTCCCTTCCTTCATTATTTTCTCACCCTTCTCCATGACAGTTGGAAATCTGATATAGGTTATATATGTACAGTCATGTTAAATATATTATCATTAGTCATATTGTGAAAAATAATCAAAACAAAAGGGGAAAAACTATGAGAAAGAAAAAAATGTACAACAAATTTTAAAAAGCGAAAAATAATATGTTTTGGTCTGCATGCAGACTCCATAGTTCTTTCTCTGGAAATGATTGAAAAAGCAACTTTCTAAATCAAAATGTTCAAACTAAATGACCTCCCCCCCAAATAAACACCCCAAATATGATTTTTTCCCCCAATTTTCTTTGGTGGGGGAGAGAAAGATGCTTTATTTCCCAGGGAATCTTAAGTTTCAAAAATAAACAAACTTCATCCTAAGAATAAAACAGACTAAATAGCAGTAGATTAGGTAATTAATATCCATGAGCTCATGGGTAGATTTGGAGAAAAGCATGGTCAAAAAAGTCATATTACTCTCATAAAAAGGCCATTTCTTTATGATGATTTCTGTCCCTTTTCAACTATTCCCATCAATGCACAATTTGGATACAGGCTGGAACCTAGCCAAAGGGCTTGACATAGAAGAGGACAAGCCATTTTTGCCATTGATACAAAGAGGCTATGGGCATCCCTTAGCTCACCTGTCCTTTCTCAGCATGTAGCTGCCAATCAGACATAGACTGGGGCAAAGACCTTTCTGACTTCAAGATCTAGGAAACATTTCCCCACATGCACGGTATTTGGCTAGAGGCATGTTTTTAATCATACCACATGTTGATACTTGAAGAAAATATTCATATTTTGTGTGATTATATAATCATTCATGCATATTCAGTAAAAACAGCTTGTTTTTTTTTCTATTTCCTAAATTGATTTTTGCCAAAGAGTTATTCCCTAATTTAAGAAAAAAGTTGGTCATCCTAAATATGGTTTTGTTTGACTGTTCTGGTCTGTGATCCCTGTTTTCTGGCATTGCTTATTGGGTTCTGGTCATTTTGTCACTTTCTCCCCTGATGTAGGACTGTTTGTCTTCAGGTGCTATCTATTTATCCCAGCATAGTACTTTAAAAAATTAAATAAGAAAATTTATTAAGCATGTAATATTGTGTTCAAGTTATTGTACTAGGTGCTAGGTATTTAGCCAAGTTGGGGTAATGTATACTATTTAAAAAGACACGTATAATTCAAGGTAGGGAATGATTGGGGCAAAGGAAAAGATTCAGACAAAGAACTCAAAAAACAAAATGAGGAGGAAAGAATATGTGTGTGTGTATATATATATATATATATATATATATATATATATATGTGTATATATGTAAATACACATACACACACACACACACACACACACACACACACACACACACACACATATATATAATATATTTTTTTCCCCTGGGGAGATAAAGGGAGGAATCAGGAAAGGTGATGACTGAGTGGTGTCTAAGAGGAAGAGAAAGATTTCAATGAGGGAGATATCAGGAAGAAGAACATGCCAACTGTGCCAGTGGCTTATATATGAATGTGCAGAGGCAGGAATTAGAAACTAATCTAGCAGAGTTTTTGTTTTTCTGGTTTATTAGGAAGGTGGAGTACATAAAGGGCAGTAATATAAAATAATGTCAAAAAGGTATGATGGAGCCAGATGGTTAAGGGCCTTAAATGCCAAGTAAAGAAGTTATTTTATTGTAGTGGATTTTAGGTGTATTTTATCCAAGAGACAATGGGAAACCATTGAAGGTTTTTCCATAAGAGGAATGCCATTGTCAGACACATACTTTAGGAATTTTATTTTGGCACCTATATAAAAAAGTGGATTGGAGAAGGGAGATAATAGAGATTAAGTCTCAGCTGGAGGTAATGATGGCCTAAATTGTTGGTGTTTGCTTTTTGTTCTCAAAGAAGACCATGGCATCAAGGAGGTGATGCTATGCCATACAAGTGAATTTAGGGATGGGTGCATTTAGAGTAGTGTCAATGTGAATGAAGACAAGAGATTGTGTTGAGGCAAAATTGATAGGACTTAGAATGGAATTGGGAATAAAAGAAAGGGAACAATCAATCAAGGATGACTTTGTTATAATTTTGGGTGAGCAGAAAGATGATGGTACCTTTAAAGAAATTAAGTTAGTGGCAGTGACTGGAGGTTGGTGTAAGATATAATGAGTTCAGCTTTGGATATGTTAGTTTTTAAGGTTATAAAACCTTAAACTTGAGTTATATAATGGATATGTGAGATTAGAATTTAGGTAATAGATTAAGGTAGCTACATAGATTTGGAAGTCATTTAATAAAAATAGGAAAAATGAACAACCCATGGGAACATAATAGATTACTGAGAGAGTACAGAGTATAATGTTGCATTATCAGTGTGGGTGGAAGATGGGTTGTCTATTGAGGGAAAGAGAAATTCAGACGGAGTTGGGGGCATGAGAGTAATTTTAGAAAAGCCATGGTGCTTGAAGTTCACTTGGAGATTAACAAAAATATAATCACCTAGCTATGAGTGTCACATTGAAGGTTAGATAAGATAAATTTCAGGGGTCCCAGTTTTCTAGAGTAGCATGGCAGTGCATGGCAGTGGTTACTTACAACTGTAGAGGTCACCAAAATGTGGCTATTGAAATGCCATATGTAAGGGTGTAAATTAAGTCAGGTTACAGATTAAACTACTTAAATGGCACAATGGACTTGAGAGGTAAGATTTACATATCACCAGTTAGCAACCTCATTCCATACCATTATTGTCTAAAGTCTAATGGTCCATGGCAGAATTGTCACTGTGTGGTGAAAGTCAGATTCTCCTCTCAAATATGTTTAAAATTTTTTTTTTATTTTGAGTTTTACAATCTTTACTCTAATCTTCCTTCCCTCACCCCACTCCCCACCGAAGGCAGTCTGTTAGTCTTTACATTATTTCCATGGTATACATTGATCTAAGTTGAATGTAATGAGAGAGAAATCATATCCTTAAGGAAGAAAAATAAAATATAAGAGATAACAGAATTACATAGTAAGATAACGGGTTTTTTTCCCCTTAAATTAAAGGTAATAATAGTCTTTGGTCTTTTTTCAAACTCCACGAATCTTTTTCTGGATACAGATAGTATTCTCCATTGCAAGATAGCCCCAGATTGTCCCTGATTGTTGCACTGATGGAACCAGGAAGTCCATCAAGGTTGATCATCACCCTCATGTTGCTGTTAGGGTGTAAATGTTTTCCTGGCTCTGCTCATCTCACTCAGCATCAGTTCATGAAAATCCCTTCAAGCTTCTCTGAATTCCTGTCCCTCCTGGTTTCTAATAGAACAATAGTGTTCCATGACATACATATACCACAATTTACTAAGCCATTCCCCAATTGAAGGACATTTACTTAATTTCCAATTCTTTGCCACCATAAACAGGGCTGCTATGAATATTTTTGTACAAGTGATGTTTTTAACCCTTTTTCATAATGTCTTCAGGGTATAGACCCAGTAGTGGTATTGCTGGATCAAAGGGGATGAACATTTTTGTTGCCCTTTAGGTGTAATTCCAAATTGCTCTCCGGAAAGGTTGGATGAGTTCACAGTTCCACAAACAATGTATTAGCAGCCCAGATTTCCCACATCCCTTCTAACACTGATCATTAACCTTTCTGGTCATATTGGCCAGTCTGAGAGGTGAGTTAGTATCTCAGAGATGCTTTAATTTGTATTTAATAAGTAATGATTTAGAGCAATTTTTCATATGACTATGGATTGCTTTAATTTCCTTATCTGTAAATTGCCTTTGCATATCCTTTGACCATTTGTCAAATGGGGAATGGCTTGTTTCTTTTGAAAATTTGACTCAGTTCTCTGTATATTTTAGAAATGAGATCTTTGTCAGAAATACTAGTTGTAAAAATTGTTTCCCAATTTAATACATCTCTTTTGATCTTGGTTAACAGTGGTTTTATCTGTGTACAAAGCTTTTAAATTTAATGTAATCAAAATTAGCTAGTTTGTTTTTAATGATATTCTTCATCTCTTCCTTGGTTATAAACTGCTTTCCTTTTCATTTATCTGAAAGGTAAACTACTCCTTGGTCTTATAATATTGCTTATAATATTGTTTTTTATGTCTAAATCCTGTATCCATTTTGATCTTATCTTGGTATAGGGAGTGAGATATTGGTCTAATATAAGTTTCTTCCATAGTAACTTCCAATTTTTCCAACAGTTTTTATTGAAGAGAGAGTTTTTATCCCAGTAGTTGGACTCTTTGGGTTTATCAAAGAGTAGATTACTATAATCATTTCCTGCTATTGCACCTAATCTATTCCACCACTCTATTTCTTAGCCAATACCAGACAGTTTTGATGACTGATGCTTTATAATATCACTTTAGATCTGGTAAGGCTAAGTCACCTTCTTTTGCACTTTTTTTTCATTTGAATCCCTGGAAATTCTTGACTTTATAGTTCTCCATATGAATTTACTTACAACTTTTTCTAACTCATTAAAGTAATTTTTTTGGAATTTTGATTGGTAGGGTATTGAACAGGTAATTTAGTTTTGGTAGAACTGTCATTTTTATTATATTAGCTCAGCCTATCCATGAGCAGTTGATGTTTGCCCAGTTATTTAAGTCTGATTTTATTTTTGTGAGAAGTGTTCTGCATATAGAAATCTCGTGAATTTATGAGGGTTTATTTTATATTCTGTGACTTTGCTGAAGTTGCTAATTATTTCTAGTAGTTTTTTAGATGATTTTTTTTGGGATTTTCTAGGCATACTATCATGTCATCTGCAAAAAGTGAGAGTTTTGTCTTTTCCTTCCCAATTCTAATTTCTTTAATTTCTGTTTCTTCTCTTTTTGCTGAGGCTAACATTTTAAATACGATATTGAATAGTAGTGGTGATAATGGGCACCCTTGTTTCACCCCTGATCTTATTGGGAATGCCTCTAGCCTATCCCCATTGCATATAATACTTGTTGATAGATATTCCTTATTATTCTAAGAAACAAACCATTTATTCCTACACTCTCTAGTGTTTTTAGTAGGAATACGTGCTTCATTTTCTCAATAGCTTTTTCAGCATCTGTTGATATAATCATATGATTTTTGATAGGTTTGTTATTGATATAATTAATTATACTAATAGTTTTCCTAATATTGACCCAACCCTGCATCCCTGGAATAAATCTTACTTGATCATAGTGTATTATCATAGTGATAACTTGTTGTAATTGATTTGCTAAGATTTTATTTAAGATTTTGGCATCTATATTCATCAGGGAGATAGGTCCATAATTTTCTTTCCTTGTTTTAACTCTTCCTGGTTTAAGTATCAGCACCATATTGGTTTCATAGAAAGAGTTAGGCAGAGTGCCATCTTCACCTATTTTTCCAGCGTTATAGATATAGAATTAGAACCAATTGTTCCTTAAATGTTTGATAGAATTCACTTGTGGATCCATCTGACCCTGGAGATTTTTTTCTTAGGGAGTTCAATAATGGTTTGTTGAATTTCTTTTTCTGAGATAGGGTTGTTCAGGTTTTTAATTTCCTTTTCACTTAATCTGGGCAACTTACATTTTAGTAAATATTCATCCATTTCACTTAAACTGTCAAATTTATTGGCATAGAGTTGGGCAAAATAATTCCAAATTATTACTTTAATATCCTCCTCATTGGTGGTGAGTTCACGTTTTTTCATTCATGATAGTAGTAATTTTGTTTTCTTCTTTTTTTAATCAAATTGACCAGAGGTTATCAATTTTATTGGGTTTTTCATAACATCAACTCTTGGTTTTATTTATTAGTTCAATAGTTTTCTTGCTTTTGTTTTTATTAATTTCTCTTTTAATTTTTAGAATTTCTAATTTGATATTTAATTGGGGGTTTTTAATTTTTTCTTTCTCTAATTTTTTAGTTGTATATTTAGTTCATTGATTTCCTCTTTCTCTAATTTATTCATGTAAGCATTTAAAGTTATAATATATCCCCTGACAGCTGCCTTGAGTGAATCCCATAGGTTTTGGTATGTTTTTTCATTATTGTAATTATTTAGGATGAAATAATTCTTTCTATAATTTGTTGTTTGATCCACTCATTTTTTTAAAATGAAGTTATTTAGTTTCCAATTAGTTTTGGGTCTGTATCTTCCTGGTCCAGTATTTCATATGATTTTTATTGCATTATGATCTGAGAAAGATGTATTTGCCATTTCTGCCTTTTTTGCAGTTGATCATTAGGTTTTTATACCCTAGTACATGGTCAATTTTTGTGTAAGTGCCATGTACTGCAGAAAAAAAAGCATATTGTTTTCTGGTCCCATTCAGGTTCCTCCATAAGTCTATCATATCTAGGTTTTCTAACAATCTATTTCCCTGCTTAACTTCCTTCTTGTTTATTTTATGGTTAGATTTATCTAAATTTGAGAGTGGGAGGTTGAGATCTCCCACTAGTAGAGTTTTGCTGTCTATGTCTTCCTGTAGCTCTTTCCACTTCTCCTCTAAGAGTTTGAATGCTATGTCATTGGGTGCATACATATTTAGTATTGAAATTTCTTTATTGTCTACAATACCTTTTAGGAAGATATAGTTTCCTTCCTTATCTCTTTTAATGCTATCTATTTTTGTAGCTGCTTTGTCTGAGATAAGGATTGTTGCCCCTGCTTTTTTCATTTCAGCTGAAGCAAAATATATTTTGCTCCAGCCTTTTACCTTTACTCTATATGTATCTTTCTGCTCCAAATGAGTTTCTTGTAAGCAGCATATTGCAGGATTCTGGTTTTTAATCCACTCTACTATTTGCTTACGTTTTTAGGGAGAAGTCATCCCATTCACATTCACAATTATAATTGTTAACTCTTTATTGCCCTCGATGCTATCTGTTTGCATTTTCCTCCCTTTTCTCCCTTTATCCATATTCCCCAGTATTTTATTTCTGAAAACTGCCCCCTTCAGTGTGTTTGCCTTCCTGTATCAACCCCCTCCCTTTTCTTTCCCCTTTCCCTTTCCCCCTTCTTCTCTCCCTTCCTTCTGTTAATTACCCCTTTTTCCCTTTCTCCTTTCCCCTTTTAATACTTGAAAGGTAAGATAAGTTTCTTAACTGAGTGTTTGTTTAAGTTAACTTTATGCCAAGTCTGATGAGAGGAAGATTCAGGTGGTTCTCAGCTCCTCCCTTCTTCCCTTCTATTACAGTAGGTCTTTTGTACCTCTTAATGTATTGAGATTTACCCCATTCAGTCTCCTCCATCCTCTCATTTCCTTACTGTCCCCCTTTTGTAGGAGGTATTTTTTTTTAAATCATTCTGAGTCACAAAAAAGTCATGAGTGTCTATCACTTCTGCCTATGTATATTCTCTCTAATAGAGTTACAATTCTCAAGCATTATGAGAATCTTTCTCCCAGGAGGGGATATAGCCAATTTCATCTTAATGGATATAAGTTTTTTTCTTTATCCTTTTTTTTAACCTTTTCAAGTGTCTCCTTTTTTTTTTTGGGTTTAGGTTTTTGCAAGGCAAATGGGGTTAAGTGGCTTGCCCAAGGCCACACAGCTAGGTAATTATTAAGTGTCTGAGACCGGATTTGAACCGAGGTACTCCTGACTCCAGGGCTGGTGCTTTATCCACTGTGCCACCTAGCCACCCCTCATGTATCTCTTGAACCTCATGTTTGGTGTCCAAATTTTCTATTTAGCTCTGGTCTTATTATCAGGAAATGTTGTAAGCCTTCCATTTCATTAAATGTCCATCTTTTATCCTGGAAAAGAAGGCTCATTGCTGCATAGTGGATTCTTGGTTGTATTCCAAGTTCCCTTGCTCTTCAGAATATCTCATTCCAAGCCCTTGATCCTTTAATGTTGATCCAGCCAGGTCCTATGTAATCCTTACTGTGGCTCCTTGGTGTCTAAATTGTTTCTTTGCTGGCTGCTTGCAGGATTTCCTCTTTTATCTTATAGTTCTGGAATTTGGCCACAACATTCCTTGGTGTTTTCATTTTAGAATCTCTTTCTGTTCTTTCAATAACATGGGTCCATGATAACAGGGAAGTTTTCCATCACTAAATCTTGTAATATTAAGTCCAGGCTTTTTTTCTCTTCAATGTTTTCAGGAATATCTATAATTCTCAGGTTGTCCCTTCCTGATCACTTCTCGAGGTCAGTGGTTTTGCTGATGAGGTATTTTACATTTTCTTCTATTTTTTTCTATTTTTTGGTTTTGTTTAACAGATTTGACCTTTGTGGGGTAGCTAGGTGGCTCAGTGGATACAACACCGGCCCTGGAGTCAGGAGTACCTGAGTTGAAATCTGGCCTCAGACACTTAATTACCTAGCCATGTGGCCTTGGGCAAGCCATTTAACCCCATTGCCTTGAAAAATCTAAAAAAAAATAAATAAAATAAAATTTCTATTCCTATTTTTAATTTCTTAGTGTTTATCTCTCATTTTTATAATATTTTTTGAAATCCACATATTGTTAAATTCAAAGTTTTAATCTGCTACTTCCTTTTCATGAATAAATTTGTCCCATTCACATTCTAAGCTATAATTACTTGTTGAATATTTTCCTCCTTCCTATGTTTTTCTAACTATTCTTCTCAATCTATTACTCTCTCCTCACTCCTCTGCTTTGCTTCTACCACTACCTTGCACCCTCCTATTCCTTAACTCACCCACCCCTCTAAAAGTGCCTCCTTTAACCTTCACCCCTACCCTATTCCCTTGTCCCCTTATTTTTCTGAATTTAGAAAACAGATATTTCTCTTTAACCTATTACCACTAAGAGTAAAGTTCCCACACTACCCATTCCCCTCTTGCTAAGTTCTGTATCAAATTTTCCTTTTATGCCCTATCTGTATGAAAAAATTACTCCTTTTTGTGTCTCCCTACAGTTTTATTGTTTTAGAATCACCCAATCATATTCAGCTCAATCCAAACCTTTCAAACTGCCCAAATAATGATAACATAAAAACACTGCTATTTTCCTATATATATGAATCAAACAATTTGACCTTGAGTTTTCCTTATAATTGATCTTGAATGTTTATCTTATATTTCTCCTGAATGTTATATGCTGGATTTTCTATTAAGTTCTTGGGTTTTTGTTTAAAAAAAATATGAGGGGGGGCAGAGACAAGATGGTGGCATGAAGGCAGCATTTCCCAGGAACTCCTTCCCCCCTAAACTCCAAAAACCAAAAAAATTCTGACTCTAGCCAAAATTTAGAGAGGGGGGCAGAACCCACAGAAAGACTGAGTGATACATTTTCCCAGTCTAAAATAACTTAGAAGTTCCTAGGGAAAGGTTTGTTTCACTGGGTTGGGGGGCGGTTTTGGGAAAAAGCAGCGGCTGCAGTGCAACTCAGTCCAGCCTAGAGATCACTGGCAACAGCTTGAAGATGTGGGGAGAGAATTCTGCTACACCAGAATGAGTGTGGAGTGAGGAGTACCGGCTGCAGAATTCATAGTGAGAAGGGAGAAAGCAGCCTGCACCCCCAGAGATGCTAGGGGAAGTCTGCAGAAATGTCTCTGCTCTCCCTCAGTTTAGGATGATCCAGCTTGCAGTTTGGGCTTCCATACTAAGCAGCCAAGCTGGATCTCTCCTTACAGCCCCAGGGCTGTGTGTGTGTGGGTCATCTACATATCAAAACACAGGCAAGAGAGCATAAGACCTTGGAGGAATAAAGATCCCAGTGGAGTGTCCCCCCCCCCAAAAAAAGACCCCAAAGCCTTAGAAGTGCTGTCTTGGTCTGAGGAAATGAGTAAACAACAGAAAAAGAAGAATCTGACCATAGAGAATTACTTTAGTCCTGTGGAAGATCAAAATACATACTCAGATGATGACAAAATCAAAGCTTCCTTATCCAAAACCTCCAAGAGAAATAGAAAATTGGCTCAGAGTTTGGATGAGCTCAAAAAAGACTTTGAAAAGCAATTAAGGGAGATGAAAGAAAAATTGGGAGGAAAAATGAGAGAGATGCAGAAAAATCATGAAAACCAAATCAACAGCTTGGTGAAAGATATACAAAAAAATACTGAAGAAAATAATATGTTAAAAACCAGTTTAGGCCTAATGGAAAAAGCAAAATAAAAGGCAAATGAGAAGAAGAAGCCTTAAAAAGCAGAACTGGCCAGTTGTAAAAGGAGATAAAAAAGCTCTCTGAAGAAAATAACTCCTTCAAATGCAGAATGGAACTAAAGGAAGCTGATGACTTTTCAAGAAATCAGGAAGAAATAAAACTTCTAAAAAAGCCAAAAATTAGAAGAAATATGAAATATCCCATTGGAAAAACAACTGACCTTGAAAATAGATCCAGAAAAAATAATTGAAAAATTATTGGGCTATCTGAAAGCCATGATCAGGAGAAGAGCCTAGACATCATTTTTCAAGAAATAGTGCATCAAAATTGCCCTGAGATCCTAGAAGCTGAGGGTAAAATAAAAATCAGAGAATTCACCGGTTACCCCTGAAAGAGATCCCAAAAGAAAAACTACCAGGAATATTATAGCTAAATTCCCAAACTCCCAAATCAAAGAGGAAATTCTAAAAGCTGCCAGAAACAAACAATTCAACTACCGAGGCTCCATAGTCAGGATTACACAGGATCTGGCAGCATCTACATTAAGGACTTGTAGGGATTGGAATGTGATATTCCGGAAGGCAAAAGATCTTGGTTTACAACTGAGAATCAACTACCCAGCAAAACTGAACATCCCCTTTTAGGGGAAAAGATGGACTTTCAATAAAACAGGGGACTTTAAAACTTTCCTATTGAAACAATCAGAGCTTAACAGAAAGTTTGATCTCCAAGTACAGGACTCTGGTGAACCACAGAGAGGGTGAAAGATAAGGACTGATCATGAGGAACTTAATGGTATTGAACTATTTGTATTCCTGCATGGGAAGAAGATAACTCATGAACTTTCTCATTTATAAGAGCTGTAAGAAAGAGCATATATAGACAAGACATAGAAAGGAGTGGAATTAATGATATAATATAGTAAAAAAGTTGGAGTCAATGGGTGGTTAACAAAAGTACTGGGAGGAAGGAAAAGGAGATGAAGAAGAAGCTAAGAAATTTCTCATAAGAGTCAAGAAAAAGCTTTTACAATGGAGTGGAAAGGGGGAAGGCAAGGGGGAATGAGTAAGCCTTCATTTGCATCAGAGATGGCTCAGAGAGGAAATAACCTACACACTTAATAGATTTCCTCACCCTATTAAGTGTGTAGGTTATTTTTGATTCTCTTTCAAGTTGGTTGCCTTTCTTTTCATAATTTTCTTCTTGGATTGCTCTTATTCCCCCCCCCCCCCCCATTTTCCTTCCAAGCACTCTTTGAGCTGGGGACCATTTGACATTTCTAATTGAAAAAGAAGTGACTTTTTATGTTCCATTATTTTCTTCTGAATATGCACCCAGATCTTCTTTGTCCCCAAAGTAATCTATGGTTGAATTTTTTTTGTCCTTTGCTTACTTATTTTTATTTATTTATTTGTTTTATTTTGTTTTTAGTAACTATTTTTCAAGTTGTAGTCCTGAGATATGGAGAGTGATACCCCATGTCTTAGGTCCTTCTTTATGTTATTTTCTGACATCTCTCTGAAGAAGCCATTCCTAGGACCCTATTCACATTGCCTAGAAAATGATCTTGCTCCTTGTATTTCCTCTAGTGGCTACGTATTACAGCTATCCTCTCTGCCCTGGAACTGAAATCAAGGACTCTGATTTCTTGCATGTGCCCATAGCCAGCAGGTTCCCCTCCCTCAATACTGCATTCATCAATGTAGCTACTTTTGCTCTGCCGTCATAGCCAAAGGTACATCTGATCAGCACAACTCTGCTTGGCATTCTCAACAGTGGAATGTTCTTTAGTCTTCCTCTGTATAGCTGTCAGACCCCCTACACTGTCTGCAAAATGAAAATTTCTAAGACTGATGTTGCCCCTCTACCCAGAACCAGGACTTGTTTGTTGACTCTGCAGTTAGCCTAGAGGTGTTGGCACTTCAGTTAGGTTGAATCTCTCTCTCTCTGGACTTGGATCTTCTCTGGGGGTTTTCTCAAATTGTCTTGGGAGGACACTGCTTTACCCATGTTTATTTCTGCTGCTCTGGGGACTGTTCTTTTTTTGTGAAGGAAATTTGGATAGCTGAAAGTTTTTTGATCTACTCCTCCATCTTCTTAGAATCCTCTTCAAATATGCTGTTAAGTCCCTTGCCACGTGACCTTGGGTAAATACGTCTCAGAGCTTCAATTACTCATTTGCAAAATGAAGAGATTGGAGGAAACAATCTTGTAGATTCCTTCTAGACTTAAAATCTTATGGTTTTATGACCTTAAAATCACTTAACCAGTCGTACCTGCATTTGGGAAAGGAAAGCTGGGTTGTGATAGAGCCATGGTGGCTCCTTCTTCATAATGAAACATTTGAAGGTAATTTCCAGTGATGTAGAAGGTTGGAGTACCAGAAGTTGGAGTTTTTCAATAACATTGATTTCAGGGATACAGCAATAACAATTATGGCCAGTGGCCTCTGGCTGAATGTGTAAGTTTGTGGGATATCATCAGTATATATATCCCCTTCATTAGTTGATTATAAGGTGGTGAGCCAGATAGCATACAACAGTGTTCCCTTTAATTTGTTAAAAGGTATGATTAGATATAAATGCTGCTGTATGACAATTGGACAAATAGTCAGTGATGTTTAAATCAACACAGAAAACTAAGTTAATCTGACACATCTTTAATGATATATGTATACTTACTGCATGGCAGTTAAGGATGGATGAAGAAGTTCACCTAAATGACTATAATTATAATTAATTTTTAACCAAATTGAACATTTTATTTGGTTACCAGGGGAAAGAGGATATCAAGAAACTGTAGGAGGCCTTGCTGAAGACAGTGGTATCCATAATTCAGAGGGTTCCATGGCTTGACTTTACTACAGCAGTGTGCTGGCAAATGTTTAACACTTTTATGTTTAATTTGCATTATTAATAATCTCTCTTACTTTTTTTAAGAGAATGAACCCCCCCCCCCAATAAATCAAAACTTAGTTGTAGCATTTGCCAATTTAGGAGGTGGTAAATGCCCACACAGAAAATTTAATAAGTCAGCTCTTGAGAACTCGTATGAACCAACTCTGTTACACCTTTGCTCCCTGCATCTGTTTGAGGAGATGATAGGAGCTACATCTGCCCTAGAAGTTGTTAGTTTTCCTTTAAAAGCTATTGGAAGGGGCGGCTAGGTTGCGCAGTGGATAAAGCACCAGCCTTGGAGTCAGGAGTACCTGGGTTCAAATACAGTCTCAGACACTTAATAATTACCTAGCTGTGTGGCCTTGGGCAAGCCACTTAACCCCATTGCCTTGCAAAAAACCCCCCAAACCTAAAAGAAACATAGGAGGTTATAAGTGAAGTTGAAACAGCAACCTAAAATGTCATGAAAACTGTGTTTTGTGAGGTTGTGGTCTAATTGAGCAACCTGGAGTCTCTCCCTTGTGTACAATTCCATAAACTTGAGAAGCACGCATAGGAGAAGTTCAAATAGAACTTTTTCAAGTCAGTTAAATCTGTTAGTCTCAAACAATGGGGAGCATATTTGTATCCTTTTATAGGTGACAAAGATGGATAATTGTGCACACATGACCCCATAAATAAATGACCCTGTTAAACATGGTTCCTTGATGGCATCCACGAGGGAGGGAGTAAAATTCCTTAAAGAATAGAGTCTGGGGGTGGCTAGGTGTCTTGGTGGATAGAGCACTGGCCCTGGAGTCAGGAGTACCTGAGTTCAAATCTGACCTCAGACACTTAATAATTACCTAGCTGTGTGGCTTTGGGCAAGCCACTTAACCCCATTTGTCTTGAAAAAACCTTAAAAAAAAAAAGAATAGAGTCTGTCAGATTAACCAATAACAACCAATTGACTCTGGCATATAGCCACCTCTCTTCCAAACTTCATCATCTTGCCTAGGTTTGCAGTCTCATTGTCAACATGGACTACTCCCTAATGTCACATTTTCAATATTAAATATTATTTATTCCTCCTCCACAGCAGTTTTTGAATTTGTCTCTTTTTCTTTATTTACATGGCATTTTAGTTGAGGTCCTCATCACCTTTTGCCTGGATTATAGTCTCCTAATTGATTTCTCCCTTCTATCTAATCTGTCTTTCATGCTTTTAACATACAGTATTTTTAAAGAATTATCTGACAATTTACCTGATTAGTAAACTCTATGGCTTCCTATTGCCTTTAGGATCAAATTACAAGATTTTGTCATTTAAAGCTGGCTCCAATTTCTCTTCCAGCCTTTTATCTTTCTCTTCTTTAACACTCTTTGATCTAGTTGCCTTGCTTTTGCTCTCATCTGAACTGTAAACTCTAGCCTCTTTGCTTTTGTACCCATAATATATTCCCTTTATTCTTCTACTTCTTTTTTTTTTCTTTTGCATGGCATTGGGGTTAAGTGACTTGCTTATTAAGTGTCTGAGGCTGCATTTGAACTCAGGTCCTCCTAACTCCAGGGCCAGTGCTCTATCCATTGCACCACCTAGTGGCCCCTATTCTTCTACTTTTTATTCTCCCTAGCTTCAAAGTTCAATTCAAGTACCTCCTCTTTCAGGAGATCTTTTTTGATCTCCCAAGGTGCTTGAGCTTCTTTCCTGAAATGGCCTTCCTTTTATTTTGTAAATATTCTGTATGCAATTATATATGGCTATATTATCTCCCTCAATAGATTGTAAATTTCCTGTGGATAGGAACTGTTTAATTTTTTTGTCAATTTTTCCCCAGCTGGTGCCTGGCACATAGCTGAGACTTAAGAAATTCATTTTAATTCATTAGCCCCTAACATCCCCACCATTAAGACAAATTTGAGGTTCCAATGTCAGCTTAACTTCAGATGAAGCAACAGGATTTAAAGTTAAGTTGGGATAGACCTCTTTTGTTATGGGAATCATTCCTTCACTTAATTTTTTAATATTAAATTCTATTTTTAATTAACAAGCATCTACCCCTCCAATAAAAAAAAAAAGGAAATCCCTTCATCAGATATACATATTCAAATAAAATACATTATCCATGTTCAAAAATTTATGGCTCACCCCATATATCTTAACTATAATGTCTCAGGTAATAACTCTTTAGAAAATATTTTATTTTTCCAACTACATGCAATAATAGTTTTCAATGATCAAAT
Organism: Macrotis lagotis; assembly: GCF_037893015.1. Taxonomy (NCBI): domain Eukaryota; kingdom Metazoa; phylum Chordata; class Mammalia; order Peramelemorphia; family Peramelidae; genus Macrotis; species Macrotis lagotis. The sequence continues at coordinate 710,850,204 of NC_133658.1, read as the reverse complement.
TTTTTGCAAGGTTTTGCAGTTCCTCCTGATAGGAAGCAATCTAATGTAGGCTATACATGTAATGTAGAATCAAATCAAATTAAAAAAAGAACATTAGAAAAAAATCATAATTTATAAGATAACTTTTAAAAATTGAAGATAGTAAGCTTTGGTTTGCATTTAAACTCCACAGTTCCTTCTCTAGATTTGGATGGTATTTTCCATCACAAGCTTTTTTTAGAATTGTCTTTGATTATTGTATTGCTTAGGTGAACAAGTCCATCATTGTGGATTTTATTCATCTATGCCATACAGATATATTACTAAGAATAAGCTTTAGCATTGTGTAAATACCTCTAAATACAAGGAATTTTTTCATATTTTTCAATAGAATTTTCATTACTAGTCTCCAAATCTCGTGCCCATCTTTGCACTTAAGTTACCAAATATCAAGTTATGTATGTATTGACATAATTTAGGAAATTTTGTTAAGTTCTTTATTAAAGCATCTCTATTTTGTCAAGTCTCTAAAAGATATGTTGATACACAAACCATAACTATTTTCATTTTTCATTTACCATCAATATTTTAAGATGAAATTATGACCAAATGTCCCATGAAATACTGCATTTTATAAACTCTTGAGGATACAACAAAGCCAACTTTACCCACTCCTTTTACTTCTCAGGAGAATCTATGAATCATCTTTCCATACTGTCATGTGGTTTTATTTATAACAGATTTCAATATTGGTGCAATTTGCTTTCTCCAAAAGTGTGCTTCTCTGTCACTGGACCATTCATCAAGGTAATCAACAGTTAAATTAACATTTGAAAAAGTGTAAAAATTGTGTGACCTTATCAAGCTTTACTATCATTTCTGCCCTTTTTATAAGATCCTTGAGAAAATGGATTGTTTCATCCTTTTGATTTGCAACCTCAGTGTAAATAACACAGTTGACTAGCACATAGATGGTGGCTAAATGTTTGTTAGTCGATCTATCACTATGTAAATAGAATGGGCTTACACAGGGATAAAGATCCTCTGTATTGTTTACTTATGGCCATTTCAGGAATCTCTCACTCTCTCTGTCTCTGTCTATCCTCTCTCTGTCTCTGTCTCTGTCTCTGTCTCTGTCACTGTCTCTGCCACTGTCTCTGTCACTGTCTCTGTCTCTCTCTGTCTCTCTGTCTGTCTCTCTGTCTCTCTGTCTCTCTCTCTCTTCCCCCTCCTTATTCTCTTTCCTCCAAATAAAATGGGGGGGGGGACTAAACCAAAGTTCATTACTTCATGAGATAACAATAATAATTAAGACAAAGTCAAAAGATTGAAAAAATTAGAAAATGTTAATTTATCTGATATAAAAAAATAGAAAACTGATCAAGGAGAGATAATTTAAAAATCATTTGAAAATCATGATGAAAAAAGAGTTTATATAATATATTTTAAGGAGTAATGAAAGAAAACTGCTTATATCCCTTAGAATCAAATGGCAAAGTAAAAACAGATATAACCATTCAGTTATTTCCTGAATCTCCAAAATGAAAACTCTAACATGTAAAATATATTCAAAATTTGATCTTCCAAGAGAAAAAGAGAAAAAATTGCAAGGAGACAGTAAGCAAAAGTTCAATCTGAGGAACCACAGCCAGTATCACATAAGATTTAACAGCTAATTCTATCCAGGGCATGAAAGCATGTTAAATGATATTCCAAAAAGTAAAAGATGTATGCTTAGAACCAAGAACAACTTATTCAGCAAAATTGAGTATAACCTTACAAAGAAAAACAGGTACCTCTAATGAAGTAGAACACTTCCAAGCATTGTTGATAAAAAAAGATCAGAGTTGGGGCGGAGCCAAGATTCCGACATGAAGGGATCCAGTCTTAGGAGCTCTCTGATAAAAACTCATAAACTAAGGACTCTAACTAAACTTTCAAGAGACAGAACCCACAAAGGGACCCAGTGAGGCAGTTCTCCTACTCAAGGTAACCTGGAAAAGAGCAGAAAGGCTCTGCTCCCCAGGGTTGGAGGGGTGGCCCGCTGGAGGGGTGGCCCGCTGGAGGGGTGGCCCACCAGAGCAAAAGAACTTAAGCCTTCTGGAGGCAGCCCCAGGGCGCTGGGAGGCTCGGCTCACAGCAGCGGGGGAGTCTCCTGAGCTGCACCCTGGGGAGCACTGGGCACAAAGTGGGGGAACGATGGGGGACCTCTGCCAGAGCAAGCAAATAGAGCCCAGCCCCCAGGGCACACAGCAAGCAGCTTGGTCTTTCAGCAACGTAGACCCGGAAACAGAAGCAGGTGGAGCCAGTAAGCAGGAGCCCCCAGGGCATGAGCCCATTGAGCTGAGGGAGGGGAGTGAAGAGATAGAGACTGCAGAGCTCTGTCCTCTGCCCCTGGAACAGGACTCTGGGGCTCTGACCACATTCAGATCCTGATCCCAGTCTAGGCCCCCCCATAGAACAACAGGGCCCCCCACCTTGGCCCTGTGGCAGAGGGGGGCGCTTATGGTCATTCACAGACCAGGAGGGAGGACAGAGCCTCACACACAGACCCTTGTGGGAGTGTCCCAAAAGCTCAGAAAGCACCCCCAAAAACAGGCTTAGGCTGGGAAAATGAACAAGCAAAGAAACAAGAGGAAGACCATTGAGAAATATTTTGCAAATGAGCCCAAGAAGGATCAAAAATACTCAGTCTGAAGAGGAGGAAGCACAAGCTCCTGCATCGAAAGTCTCCAAGAAAAACAGAAATTGGGCTCAGGCTATGACAGAGCTCAAAAAAGACTTTGAAAATCAAATGAGGGAGTTGGAAGAAAAACTGGGAAAGGAAAGGAGAGATGCAGGAAAAACATGAAAATGAAGTCAGCAGCTTAGTCAAGGAAATCCAAAAAAATGCTGAAGAAAATAGCATGCTAAAAACCAGCTTAGGTCAAATGGATAAAAGAGTTCAAAAAGTTATTGAGGAGAAGATTGCTTTAAAAAGCAAAATTGGTCAGATGGAAAAAGAGATAAGAAAACTCTCTGAGGAGAACAAATCCTTCAGACAAAGAATAGAATTCAGGGAGATTGATGAATTTACCAGAAATCAGGAATCAATACTTCAAAACCAAAAAAATGAAAAATTAGAAGAAAATGTGAAATATCTCATTGAAAAAAACAACTGATATGGAAAACAGACTTAGGAAAGATAATTTAAAAATTATTGGAATACCTGAAAGTCATGATCATGGAAAAGAGCCTTGACATCATTTTCAAAGAATTACTACAGGAAAATTGCCCTGATATTCTAGAAGCAGAGGGCAAAATAGAAATGGAGAGAGTCCACCGATTCTCCCCGAGAAAGAGATCCCAAAAAACCAACCCCCAGGAATATTATAGCCAAGTTCCAGAACTCCCAAGTCAAAGAGAAAATATTACAAGCAGCCAGAAGGACACAGTTCAAATATCGTGGAGCTGCAGTCAGGATCACACAGGACTTAGCAGCAACTACATTGGAAGCTGGTAGGGCTTGGAATACAATATACTGGAAGGTAAAGGAGCTTAGAATGCAGCCAAGAATGAACTGCCCAGCAAGGCTGAATGTCCTCTTCCAGGGGGAAAAAGATGGACTTTCAATGAACCAGGGGAATTTCAAAGGTTCCTTTTGGAATGGCCAGAACTGAACAGAAGGTTTGATCTTCAGATATAGGACTCGGGTGAAGCATGGAGATTGGAGGAGAGGGGGGAAATATGAAGGACTTAATGAGGATGAGCTGCATGTATAGAAAAATGATACTGATAATATTCATATGAACCATCTCAGTTAATAGAGCAGGTAGAGGGAGCTTTTATAGTTGAAGCACAGGAGAAAACTGAATTCGAAGATAAAATATGGTGTAAAAATGGAGTCAATAGGAAAAAAAAGGGAAATGTAATGGGAGAAAGAAAAAGGAGAGGGGGAATAGTCCAAGATATTTCACATAATAAGATTTTTTTCTTATTACAATGAGCTATTGCAATGATATGGAAGGGGGGAGGCAAGGGGGAATGAGGGAACCTTTGCTCTCATCAGAGGTGGCTAGGAGAGGAAACAGCAAATATACTCAACGGGGTATAGACAACTGGAGTAAGAAGGAGGGGGGAGCAGGGGGAAGGGGTGGGGATGTGAATAAAGGAGGAGAGGATGGATCATGGGGGGACAGTGGTCAGATATAACACATTTTCTTTTTTACTTCTTCCAAGGGGCTGGGATTGGATGGCCTGTCCAGGACCATAGGGCCAGGTGGATTCTGGGCCTAAAGGGTGGTGTCTGGGCTCAGGGCTTCTTGGCCCCAGGACCAGGGATCTGTCTGCTGTGCCACTCAGCGACCCTACAGCAGAGTCAGAGTGAAAGGAGAGAGAAAATATAGTACATGGTAGTGGAGAAATAAGAAAGGAGAGGGAGTTGCAATCAGCAATAGCAATGTTGGAAAAATATGGAAGTAACTTTTGTGATGGACTTATCATAAAGAATGTGATCCACCCATGACAGAGTTGATGGTGTTGGAACAAAGACTGAAGCACATTTTTTGTTATTATTATTATTTGGGGGAGGGTGCAGGGCAAGTGGGGCTGGGTGGCCTGCCTGGGGCCACATAGCAGGGTGATCTTTGGGTGTCTGGGGCCGGATTTGGACCCAGGTGCTCCTGGCTCAAGGGCCAATGCTCTGTCTGCCACCCAGCCACCCCTACTATTATTATATTTTATTTTATTTTGGGTCTTTTTTTTCTTTCTTTTTTGGTTTTTGCAGGGCAGTGGGGATCGGGTGGCTTGCATGTCACATGGCTGGGTGATTATTGGGTTTACGAGGCTGGATATGCTCGTGGCTCCAGGGCTGGGGCTCTGTCCATTGCGCCACCTGGCCATACCTACAATTATTACTATTATTTTTTTAATTTTAATTTTTTTTCTCTCCCCTTTACTTTTTTGCTCAAGCAAGTCTATCTATATTCATAGGGGGAGGGGTATTTTGTTACTTGTAAACAAATATATTTTATTAATGTAAAAAAATTTGTACAAAATGAGAATAAAAAAATTAAAAAAAGATCAGAGTTGTATGAACATAAATTTCATACTACAAACACTGGATTAAAGAGAAACATAAGAAATAATTACAAGTAAGCAATCAGAAAAGACTATAAAAATGAAGTTTAATTTAATATTTTAATTAATTTAAATTTAAATTTAATAATGAGAGCATAAAAACAAATCTTAAAAAAGTGATGTCAAAGGGTTCATAGAGTCAAATAAGATGAAGGATTGGTAGTGTTTTTTGGTATATTGTGGCAAGGAAAAGCAGAGGGGGAAAGAATGAGAGAAGAGAAACTTATCTCACATAATATGGGGTGCAAGCAGAAGTCTTTAAAAATGAGGAAGGAGATATCACTTACTTCAATTTGGAATAAAGTAAAGAAAGTAGAACTGAAATCAATTCTACCATCAATCATGATTCCAGAGGACTGATTTAGAATGCTAATCACCTTGTAGTGGCAAAGAATTGGAAATTAAGGGGATGCCCATCAGTTAGGGAATGGCTGGACAAATTGTGGTATATGAATGTGACATAACACTATTTTTCTATAAGAAATCATCAGGGATGAGATTTCAAAACAGCCTGGAAAAACTTGGATGAAATGATGCTGAGTGAAATTAGCAGAACCAGTCTCTCCTCTCATCCAGAAAAACCTTTAATCATGGTTATTTAGAAGGAAGCAAAGAAAGAGAAAAAAAAGAGAGAGAAGACATGCTATTTGAATGATTTTGCATTTTACCTTCTAGTTTTTTCCCTAATCCATTCCCTTATAAAAATTTTATGGTCTGGAAATTTATCTGCTAGCATAGGTGGTGCAATAGATAGAAGACAAGGCCTGAAGTCAGGAAGACTCATCTAAGTTCACATCTGATCTCAGACACTTACTAGCTATGTGACCTTGGACAAGTCACTTAACCTTGTCTCAGGTTCCTCTTATGTAATATGAACTGGAGAAAGAAATGGCAATCTACTCCAATATCTTTACCTAGAAAACCACAAATGGAATTATGAAGAGTTGGACCTGACTAGAAAAAAAATTAAATGAACACAAAAACTGAAGCTGGGAACCACAAATAGTATAATTATTCCTAGATAACTAAAATTTTCTATGTTGGCTTTATTTTATAACTTCTGAATGGAAATTACTTGACACTTTTCATACAGATGGGACCTATTTTAAGAAAATCTGATAAAGTGTATGAAAATATAACTGTAAAAAGCCAAATAAGTTCAAAGTTGATGCAAGCAATAAAAAGACACATCATATTTTCTTTATGGTGTCTTTTGCTTATATAGCTAGTTGATTATTATGTTCTTAACAGGTGTGCAAAGTAGAAAACCCAGAAGCTAAAGTATTATGATCTCTTGCTAAAAGAATAACAATAAAAATGGATATAAAGGAGCTTTCGAGGAATTTCTCTGTCTCTTTTTAGACTCAATCAAATCTCACCTTCTCTAGGAGATCTTTCTAGTTCCTCTCAGATGTTACATCCTTCCTACTCTAAGATTACTTTCTATGTCCTCTCACTCTCTCTAATATATATTTCCTTTGCCTCTTGCTATTTACATGTTGTCTTCCTCATTTGAACATAAGTTTTTTTAAATATAGAGACTATTATTGCCTCTTATTGTATATCCCAGGAGGATAGTATTTATCTGGCACATAAAAAAACACTTAACAATTGTTGATAAATTGATTAAATCAATTGAAAATAAAATTAGAGAACTATATATATATATATCAGCAATTTCCAGGAATATATTCTAGTGAATGAATGAAAAAAGCATTTAAATGTTTACTATGCCGTATCCTGAGCCTCATTTTCCAAAATTTTTCATCATCCTCCCTTGCTGACAAATAGGGTCCCAAAGAAGAGGGCTGATGCTCAAGATATCTTCTGAAATTCTCAATCATCTCTAGGAGTAACTGCAGGTCCCTTGGGTTAAAATTTTTGTGTTCTGTCTTTTTTCTTAAATTTTATTGATTCCTTTTTTAATACCATACTTCCTGATATTTTTGCCTTCCCACCATAAAAAGTTAAGTAATACTATGCTAAGTATTGGAGAGACATATATAAAAAGCAAAGCCATATTTGTCCTAAAGGGAGAATGTGCAAATGTGGTTATGCACTTTTTACCCATATACATATATATGTATATATGCATGTGCACATTTGCATATATGCAAGTATTAGATACAGATATACATATATATGACACATTTTATAAATACTATATATGTAATATATAGTATACATTATGATAATATATATGCATATATGTATAATAGAATATGATTTTACAAAACAGGACATTCATACCTACACTATTAATAACTGTAAGATATTCAAAGTAATTAGAATGGAGGTCCTTATTTCTCATCACTGGAAGTAATCAAACAGAAGGGGATGACATCAAATATGTTATAGAGTGATGTCTGAATAAGGACTTCTGAGTCTGGAATGGTTTTTCTCTCTAGGAGCACTAGAACTAGGGGGATCAGGAAAGACTTTACTATAGGAAGTAGCAGCTAAACTGATCCTCACAGGATTTAAAAGAGTCTATATAGCAGAAATCCCATTCTCACCTCCATGGGATACAGGTCTCTTCAGAATGGAAAGTACATGTAGGAAACATTGCTGGTGATTTCCACTTATTAATTAAATCTGGAAAGATAGGGTTAATAAACTTAGATTAATTACAAGGAGCATTCTTGGCCCAGTAGAACAGATGATGAAACACATTTTTCCTTCTTTCAGTAGAAAGACTGCAGACTATGGGTTCAGATTGTTGCAGATGCTCTCAGATCTAGTTGGTGCATTTTGCTTAACTTTTTATGGTGGGAAGGCAAATATATCAGGAAGTAAGTGTGGTATTTAAAAACTCCAAAAAGTATCAATAAAACTTAAGAAAAAAGACTAAATTTACCACAAAAAAATTTAACTCAAAGGACCTGGAGTTCTTTGCAGAGATGACAGGGAATCATAGAAGATTACTTGTGTATCAGCCCTGTTCTCTGGAACACTTTGTCAGGAAGGGGAGGATGATGAAAAATGTTGGAAAATTTGGCTCATGATAAAGAAACAAGAAGCAAAAAAATACAAATACTTTGTAAACATCACTTAAGCTTTCCTTCCATTATGTGTAAGGTATTATGTTTGATACTGGTATTACAAAGACAAAAACTGAAAACAATCTTTGCCATCATGAAGTTTACCTTCTCTGTGAGTCTTTTCTTTTCTTTTTGAGTCTTTTCTTCAAGAAGAGAATTGGGAAGAATTTGACATGGTGAGCACCAAGTAACACCACAAAACACATTTACTATACCTTAGTGGTCAGGAATCAACTGCTAATCATAGGAATCATTTCTAAACCAGTTGTGGGAAGAGAAGCAGGTCAGTTGGGACAAAAATTAAAGCCAATGCCAAATTAGAATCAAATCACCTGGTTTTTATGAAGAACCTACTATGGAAGCTAAATGGTGTAGTGGATAGAGTGCCATGGTTGGAATCTGGAAGATTCATCTTTTTTTTTAGTTCAAATATGTCCTCAGACTACCAGCTGTATGACCCTAGGCAAATAAATTTTAATAATTCTTTTTGCCTCAGTTTCCTCATCCTCCTTTTCCTCATCAATGAACTAGAGAAGGAAATGGGAAACTAGTATCTTCACTAAGCAAACACCAAAAGGGCTTCAATGTCAGATATGACTGATTGACAATGTTAATCAAGTACTGTCTGAGGTGCTGAGGAGTCAAGTGCAAAGACTGAAATAATCCCTACTCATTATGAGTTGATAATTTAAGAATAAAAATAATAACAAGATAATGACATGTATCTAAAACAGATATAGCTTATTTAAATGAACATTGTTTTTCTCAACTTACTTCCTTATCCTTTCCAGTCTGAAGGTTATTCTATTAGAAGATGGGAACAAAAGTAACTTTTTTCCTGTCTGTTGTCTTGGCATTATGGTATTACTTTTGCTGAGCAGGTAAAATAATACATTGAACCCACCAGATTATTTTTTGTCTCTTCCAATTATCAAAGCAGAGAGAGAGAGAGAGAGAGAGAGAGAGAGAGAGAGAGAGAGAGAGAGAGAGACAGACAGACAGACAGACAGACAGCCTATTTTTGTTATTTTTTTTTTTTAAGGGACTTGGCTGTTTTGCAGAACATAAGCTAAAGTGTCTGAATGGTCCCATATTGGATCATTTTCCTGTTGGAGGAATCATCTAGTCTTCTAAAAACAGTCATGACTCTTACAAATGGTCAACCTTCCCAATTTAGGTTATTTTATCACATAAAGTTTATTAATTATGGTTCTTTCATTATGCTGAGACTATCATGTGATTGCATATGGAATCCCTGATTCTCTTGGCTTTCTCTTCTCATCTGACAGCATGATAAATCCCTTCTGTTTAGGACTATAGTATTATAGATTGTGCCAAGGGAATATAGCATTCATTTTTTCCTCTTGATTAGAATGTTGCTTGTTGTTTCCTGGAAGAACTGTCTCTCTCCTTCTAGAAATATAAGCTAAATTTACTGGGGTTGTCTCTCCAACTTGATAAGGATTCCATATACTGTATTTAGGTTAAGGCCAGTCAAAATGATTAGATTACCCTCATAGCAACTCTGCAGAATGAGATGCATCTGAAGGGAAATGTTTTGTAAAAGCACTGAAACTGTGCCCAGATAGAACTAGAGACATTCTATGAAGTGTTGCCAACCATTTTCATTATAATTTTAGCATTTGTTTAGCACTTTATAAAAATAGGATATTCAAGTAATTTCTTTGAGATGCATTTCACAAGAGATCTATGATGATTTTATGTTGTTTCATTTTAACAGGTTGCACACTGAGAACAGGGACTGAGCACTGATTGGCTTTGGACAGTTAGTGATGGTCCAGTCTGTAGCTGCTGAGTTTCTTGTCATTCAATTTGATTTGAGTTAGTCAGACTTTGTTTGGTTTTAATTGTTTATTAAAAAATTCTCATGTTCCAAGGAATATTTTAACATTTTTTAAATAATAGAAATGTTGAATGATTATTTATAGCTTTTTATTTTTAAAGACACCTTGGTAATTTTTACTAATGATAGAGAGACCCTCTGTAGATAGCAGACTATTACAGATTAACAAGTAAGAAAACAGAGCAGCTAAACCAGAGGTAGGTATTCCAGACTTTATAAATCTCATATTTATTTTGAGGCAATATTGTCTAGAAAGTATATTGGGAGGAGGGAGACTTGGATTCTTGACTTATCTTTTCCTCTCAACCTTTATGACTGCTCTTTTAACCTGAGGTTCCCATCAGCAAAAGGAGAAATTTAGACTAGATTATTTCTAAAATCTCTTCTAATTGTAACATTCTATGCTATATCTACTGTATATAGGTGGTGAAGTTTTACATTTTTGGATAAAATTCTCATTCAACCCTTTAGATGTTTTCAGGGAATAAAACTCATGGTGACCTCTATTTGGACCATCAGGCCATAAATTTAGAGCTTAGAGGCAATCAGGAGGCATTAAGCACATTCCTTAGTGCTGGGGATACAAAGAAAGAGAAAAGACAGTCTTTGCTTTCAAGTACCTCACAGCCTAATGGGGAGGGAACAATATACAAATAACTATGTACAAACAAGATATAGGCATGATAAATTGGCAAGGTACTTGCATTAAAAGGAAAGACTTTTCATAAGAAAATGAAATTTTTGCTGGGACTTGAGAGAAGCCAGAGAATTCAGGAAGGAAAGGATGGAGCAACCGATTCCTGGATATTGTCCATTGTTATGGAAGAAGACCAAAATGACATAACTATGTTTGGGATAAATTACAGTATGCCCTACTTTGGCTGATTAGACCAAGCTCAGGATGCTGTACCATAGGTTGAGCATAAATAGTCCATGTGAACACCTCAGGTGGGTACTCTAAACTTACAGATGTCATGTTTCCTTTGAGCTGCTTCCATTCTGCCTTCCTCATAAAATGCAGCCCCCTCACTGATGCGGGAACCCTATGCTGTGCAGTCCTGTGTCAGTGTCTCCCATGCTGTATAATCACTTCTAAAGTTCTTCAATGAGAACTTCAGGGTGTCTTGGTATCACTCCTGATCCCCTTGTGAGTTGTTGCCCTGTGTGAGTTCTCCATTAAATAGTTTTTTTGGCAACTGTATTCTGGAATTCTAACAAAGTGCCTAGCCCATCACAGTTGCACTCTCTGTAATAATGTTGGAATACTAAGCAGTTTAGCTCAAGAAAGAATCTCAGTGTCTGGCATCTTCTACTGCCAGATGATCTTCAGCTAGTGAAAGGGGAAAGGAGACAGAGGAGTCAGGAGATAGGGTATCTTGTTTGAAGAAGAGTAAGTAGGCCAGTGTCGGTAGATTTTAGAATACATGGGGGAGAGTAATGTATAAGAAGACTAAAAATGGTAGGAGGGAGCCAGATAGTGAAGGGTCTTTAGTGCCTAACAGGATTTTATATTTGATCCTGGAGGTATTGGGGAATCACTGGAAATAATGATTAGGGAAGTGATTGATCAGATTTGTACTTGAGGAAGATTCCTGATAGCTGAGAGGAGGATGGACCAGAATAAGGAGAAGCAACCAGCAAGTGATAAAAGAGAGTGTGCCAGGGGAGAGAAGAGGACATATAGGTGATATAAGATGAGGAGGAGAGAGGAGAAGAGGGATCTGTCAGTTACTGATCTCAAATTTTTTTAAGTAAAATTTAAGACAAGTTTCTTAACTGATAGGGTTGGGGAGGAGGAGCCATAGGAGGAATGAAAATATTTGGAAGGCTGTGATGAGTGGAATAGTAAATTAATTAGGGGAGGTTAAAAGGATTGCTCCAGCATAGTGAGGATCAGCTGAAGTTAAAGATTTAGTCTAACCTTGTTTAGACACAAAGTGACTAAGTAATTTGCCCAGAGGTGTATAATAGACCCGAGTTTGGATTTGAATCCAGGTATTCCTGATTATGAATCCAATGTTCTTTCCAAAATTCCATGACAGTTCTTTTTTGGGGAAAGGAGGGGAGAGTAATCAGAGTTAAGTGACTTGCCCAGCATCCACACATACACTTAGTAAATGCCTAAGGTTGTATTTGGATTCAGGTCCTCCTGATTTCAGGGGCAGTACCCTAATCACTTCACCACCTAGCTGCCTTATGCCACTTTTTTTTTTTTTGCAAGGCAATGGGTTTAAGTGGCTTGCCTAAGGCCACACAGCTAGGTAATTAAGTGTCTGAGGTTGTGTTTGAACTCAGGCATTCCTGACTCTAGGGCCAGTGTTCTAGCCACTGTGCCACCTAGCCACCTATTCTTTTTTTTTAAGAGATTTTATTTATTTTGAGTTTAATAATTTTTTCCCCTAATCTTTCTTCACTCCCCCTACTCCCCACAGAAGGCAGCCTATTAGTCTTTCCATTGTTTCCATGGTATACAATGATCTAAGTTGAATGTGATGAGAGAGAAATCATATCATTAAGGAAGAAAAATAAAGTATAAGAGTTAGCAAAATCACATAATAAGATAACATTTTTTCCTTAATTAAAGGTAATAGTCTTTCATCTTCGTTCAAACTCCATAATTCTTTCTCTGGATACAGAAGGTATTCTCCATTGCTCATGCCACTTCTTTTGCATATACTCTTAGGTCCATAATCTTGAATCAGAAAAGACCTTTAGTCCATATAATACAACCCATCATTTTATAGATGAGACAGAGAGAGACCCATAGAAATTTTGACTTACCTGAGATTGTGCAAGTCATAAGTGACAGAAGTGAGGGTTAAACTATGTGCCTTAGACTCCCAAGTTAATAACATTGAGCCTGTTCTCTGATGGTTTTTCTGAGTTTTTTGGGTGATTACTAAGGCTTCTAGATCTAGTGATACCAACTGGTCTATTGAATTAGGCATTTGAGAAGAAAGTATAGGAGGATGCAAAGAAAAGTTGATGTTCTTTACTCCCATCCTGGAAGTATACATTTTGAGTTCAATTTAAATCCTTAGGGAAAGTTCAGGGTCACTTACCCGGGTCTTAAATCATTCTTACTCTATCAGAAATGAAGAGTGGGAAATTGAAGCAATGAGGTGAATTACTCTCTCCTGGATTTTTTTCAGAAGAGCTGAGTTTGAATTCTGCCTATGATACTGCCTAACTAGACATTTGAATTCACTTTATACCTCTTTAAAACAACTTCAGTTTTATAATCTATAAGGATAACAGACATGCTACAAGAATTGTTGTGAGGAGGGTATAAAGCACTATTAGATCATAACTTTAGAGGTAGAAAACACCTCCACAGCAATCTAGTTCAACTCCCTTATTTTAGAAGAGGAAATGAAGACTCAGGGTAGGTTGTCTTGCTCATTGTCATAGAGGTATCATGTATATACAGGCGGGATTCAAGTCCATGTCTTTTGGTGTCAAATCTATTGCTCTTTTTTCCTGCCTATCTGGGATGGCTTCTTAGAGTAGATGGCCTAGGATCTAAATTTTGATTAATATTAATAGATAAAAAAGGAAGGGAATGAATGAACTATAGACATTATAGTTTTCAAATAAATGGAAACACAAAATGACAGGACTCTGGGGCAGGCATGTACCAGAGCCAGATTGTACAGTCTCAGGTAAGTTAATTATTAAATTTTCAGTGTGAGCATTTGGAAATTGGCAAACTACAAATTAATACTGATTTTGTTATTGCTGATTGTCTAGATTTAAAGGGATGGAGAAAATATAAATAATGTAGATTAAATTTAAAGTTGTCATGTGTATACCTTTTTTTCTTTGAGAGCTAGTTATTAAGTATTTATCAATACACCTTTGCTTTTAGGAACAGTGAGATGAGTCTAGAGAGGTAAGTTGGAGACAGATTAAGAGACTATGAATGCTAGGCTAAGGGATGATATGGACCTTATTGGGCTGAAAGTAGGGAAAGCTTTCACCAAAGTCAGAGTTGTGGCCTGTTTCTAGAGGAGGAAGATTTTAGTTTGAATCTCATTTTGGATACTGACGTGTATGCCTGGATAAGGAATGTTCTTTTCTGTTTTTATTTTTATTTATAATTTCTTTCTTATTCTCAGTTTCCATATCTGTAAAGATAATAAAAGAAAAACCTAAAAAAAAAAGGGCAGCTAGGTGGCGTAGTGGATAAAGCACCGGCCCTGGAGTCAGGAGTACCTGGGTTCAAATCCGGTTTCAGACACTTAATAATTACCTAGCTGTGTGGCCTTGGGCAAGCCACTTAACCCCGTTTGCCTTACAAAAACCTAAAAAAAAAAGATAAAAAAGCACTTATCTCACAGGGTTATTGTGAGCATAAAATGAGATAATGTTCTTTATAGACCTTAAAACTATGTATATATAATATATATGTATTATATGTACATATAATACATATATATTTATAATCTGAACTATCATTCTTTTTAGAATGATTACTGTAGCAATGGTGTGTAGCATAGATTAAAGCTGGGAAAGAATGAAAGAAAGAATTCTAGAAACCTTTTGGAATTCTAGAAAGTCCTGGAATTAGTTCTTAAATTTTGGGTAGGATTTAGTGTAGTTATCTAAAGGAGAGGACAGATTCAAGAAAGACTCTCTAGGTAGAATCAACAGGACTTGGAAACCTGTTATTTTGGTGAGTGAAGGAAATGTTAAAATAACTGGTTTATTAGACCTGAGTGATTGGAAAAAGCAAAAAAGGGGAAGATTTGCTGGTTTAGGAAGAAAGGTGATGAGTTAGGCTTTGTGCATGGTAAACTTTAGGTGTTTGAAAGATATATAAGTAGACAAGTTCAGCGGGTGATTGAATATATGGGTATGGGACTTGGGAAAGAAGTCAAGGCTCTAATTCCAAATTTGTGTATAGTTGACATCAGGATTTATAAGAGCCAAGTTAAAAGGGAATGGAAAGAATAGGACCAAAGACCTGAAGGACTTCAGTTTTTTAGAGCTCCTCTTGGGCTGCTTAAGCAACTCCTATTAGCACTGGCAGCTTGGGTCCTTAGAAGGTAGATAGATGATTGCTTTCTCTCTGAGAAGGATTGTAGGTGGTTTCTCTAGTTCATTGCTCATGGGTCACCATCTGCTGTGATTTTTATTGATAGCCAGTCATTCAGATATAGTTAGCTTTTAGAAAATATAGTTGGTTCAAAAAAATGCCTCTTCCTCCCTTCTCTCCTACCCTCTCCTGTCCCCCAGTTCTGGGACACATTCTTGTACAACTGAGGTCCCCAGGCAGAATGGACTTCTTTAGAGAGTTCATGTGGTCAAAGAGTAATCCTGATTGCTGGAATCTTTTTGTCCTTTTGTAAGATCCTCCTGAAGTACCTTTTAAGATGTATAATTTAGTGGATTAGGAAGGTTACTGCCTTTGTAAAGTCCTGAGACTCCCTATCTTTGGTGTATTTAGTTTGTTCTGCTTTCTAAGAGTATAGTGCCATCAGCCATTATGATGCTGATGGGGCATTCTAATGTGACCTTTTGAGATTCACAAGATTCTCCTCTGGTCAAGGAGATGGTTAGAAATTCTCCTTCACCCCCACTTTCCCCTCTGACCAATTACTTCTCAGGTCTTGATTTGGGTGGCTCTGCTGCTAGATTGGCCTGCTATTAGTTTATTGTTAATAACCCCCCACAGGACAGATTGGTTCTTTTCAACCAATCACAAGATACTTTTTTTTTTTTTTTTTTTTAGTTTTTGCAAGGCAATGGAGTTAATGGTTTACCCAAGGCCACAATAGCTAGGTAATTATTAAGTGTCTGAGGTCGGATTTGAACTCAGGTACTCCTGACTCTAGGGCCAGTGCTCTATCCACTGTGCCACTTAGCTGCCTCCACAAGATACTTCTTATGTGGCATAATCTGCTTTCATTCAATTTGGAACTAGTTTATATCTTTGATTAATTCAATAGAGATGTCTAAGGCCTTGTTACAGTTTGATTCTATAAGTGAAAGATGTATTCTTTCACTTGATAACTTTTTAACAGGGCATAGGACAACTTGTTAATTCATTCATTGAGGTTGAGGGGTGTGGGACACCTCCTTTTATAAGGAGGTGGAAGATAAAAGAACTAGATAGGTACACAAGTAATGAACAGAGGTAGGGAGTACATAGTAGCATAAATTCATGGAAGGTTATGGAAAAGAGTTTTTTGAAAGAGGGAATGAGTAAAAGGGTCAGGAGGGTGAGATGAGCTAAGGACAGTTTTAGTTGAGTGGTGGAGGGAGAAGATAAGGGATTGAAGAGTGGGTAGTTAGCAAGTAGAGGCAATGATCATAGATTACTATTTTTAGAATAAAATAGAGAAGGGAAGATTTAAGATGTAGGTGAAAGAGATGTAGACTGATTGATGGAGCAAGTCAATTTTTGACTGGTCATCTTATTGGTGTAGGTACTTTCTTTACTAGTGTAGATCACAGTCAACCTATTTTTCCTTACCTTTGTCTCTGTCTTTCTGTGAATCTTCCATAAAGGATCTACCAACAAGCAATGGAAACATTTCTTTGGATCTTTTGATAACGTCATGGGCTTACCAGCAAAGCAGTTAAGCCAATTTCCATCTCTTATCTCTTGTAAATACATTACTAATTTACTTTCCTGGTCAAAGGTATCTTTAATGCCATTTCTTTTCTTTTCTTTTTTTTTGCATGCTATTTATTGGTTTCTGTGTTAATGCCTACCATGCTGTTATGTTCCTGTTCCACTAGCTGCTCAGGAAGTGTTAGGTTCCTGCTGCCTAACCTATCCTTACCCAGGTGAATGTTGAAGGGGTTGGGAGACAAGGAAGACAAGGGAGTCAAGTTTTCCTTAAAGTTCTCCATTTATTAAACCAAATACAAGTACTAAATATCCTCCTCAGTCCCTGGTCCACTCACACTCCCATGGCACAATCAATCAGTAAAACAAGACTCTGGTTCTCAAGGACAGCAGGTAATGAAAATTTACAGTACTCCCACACACAACAATCCCTTACACCATGCATTTATTTTTTGTCCTTTGGGATACTTGTAATTTTTGTCTTTGGAGATTATATTTTATTATTTTTTAGTTTTTTAGTATTCATTTTTCCAATTATATGTAAAGATAATTTTCAACATTCATTTTTGTAATGTATTCTCCCTCCCACACTTCATTTGCCCCACCCTAGAATAACAAAAATTTGGATATAGGTTATACATGTACAATCTTGTTACACATATTTCTATAATTAGTCACAATGTGAAAGAAGAATCAGAACAAAAAGGAAAACCACAAGAAGGAAAAAGCAAAAAACAATTAAAAGGTGAGGATAATATGCTTTGATCTTAATTCAAATTCCATAATTCTTTCTCTGGATCTGGATGACATTTTCCATTGCAGATCTTTTAGAATTATCTTTGCTGAATTACTGAGAAGAGTTAAATTTCAGTTGATTATTGTACAATATTGCTATTAAGGAGTAAAATGTTCTGATTATACTCACTTCCCTCACTTCATGTAAGTCTTTTCAGGTTTTTCTGAAATCTGCTTGTTCGTTATTTTTCTGTTTTGTTTTTGCAAGGCAATGGGGTTAAGTGACTTCCCCAAGGTCACACAACTGGGTAATTATTAAATATCTGAGGTCAGACTTCAGGGCTGGTGCTTTATCCACTGTGCCACCTAGATGCACAACTACACCACCTAGCTGTAACTACATCAACATTGCATTATTGCCCTAGTTTTCCTAAATTCTCTCCAATATTGATCATTTTCCAGTTTTTTGTCTTTTAAACTAATCTGATAGGTATGAAATGATAACCTCAGAGTTATTTTAGTTAGTATTTCTCTAACCAATAATTTGGAATATTTTTCCATATGACTATAATAACTTTAATTTGCTAATCTGAAAACTGTCTTTTCATTTCCTTTGACTGTTTATCAATTGCAGAATTATTTGTATTCTTATGAATTTGATTCAATTTATAGAGTATAGAACTCTGTCTTACCCAGAGGAAGAAGGAAAGGAAAGGTTTGGAAGAAGGGAGACAGGGGGAGGGGAGGAAGTGAGAGAAGAGAGGGAAGATCTTGGAAAAGGGTATAATTTCCATTATATTCATATAACACAACTTGTTAAGCCAGTCTCCAATTGATGGACATCCCCTCAATTTCCAATTCTTTGCAACCACAAAAAAGAGCTTACACTCTATTCTTGGTAGTCATTGAGCATAACTAAGGGAACATTTGAGTTAAAAAGATGGAGGATTTTGGTAGGTAGAAACTACTAAGGATTGTTGGAAGTGCTGTTGGTTTCTCAGATACATGTATTCTCTCATTTAGTAATATTTCAAAAAAAGAGAAACAAAAAACCAGAAGGTACCCTAAAATTTCCAATTTGTTCCAACATTTTGGATCATTTAGTTAATAATGGAAGACTTAGTTAAATTGATATTTTAAGAAAATAAAGAAAGGAATAAGTAGGGTTTTTTTTTTTTTACAGAACCTCACTTCCAAAATATCTAACTTGTATGTAAGAAGTTTTCAGTTTAACATGAATTTCTTTTCTTTCTTTCTTTTTTATTTTTATTTTTCTTTAAGGTTTTTTTTTGCAAGGCAAACAGGGTTAAGTGACTTGCCCAAGGCCACACAGCTATGTAATTATTAAGTGTCTGAGACCAGACCGGGTACTCCTGACTCCAGGGTGGGTGCTTTATCTACTACACCACCTAGCTGCCCCGCTTTATTTATTTTTAATAGTATTTTCCATTTTCTTACATATTGTGAAAATTTTGCTATTCATTTTTTATAAGATTTTGAGTTCATTCCTTTTACCTCTTCTGAAAATGATAGGTAGTTTGATATAGATTATACATGTACTATCATGTAACATATTTCCTTATTAGTCTCAATTATGGAAGAAGAAACAGATCAAAAGGAAACCATAACCATGAGAAAGAATAAAGTAATTGAAAAATATGTCTTGATCTCCATTTAGAGTCCATAAGGGTAGCATTTTTCCATCTTGAGTCTTTTGTAATTACCTTGAATAACTGTGTTGCAGAGTCATTCACAGTTGATTATCACACAATGTTGTTGATACTATGTACATTATTTTCTTGAACTTCTGATTTTGCTTTGCCTTCAGATCATACAAGTTTTCCAGGTTTTTCTGAAATAATCTTGTTCATCATTACTTATTGCACAATTTAGTATTCTATTATACAGCTTATTCAGCTATTCCCCAACATTTTGCCAGCAGAAAAAAAGAGTACTATAAATATTTTTGTACTCACAGATCCTTTTTCCTTTTTTTAATGGTGTCTTTGGGATACAGACCTAGTAATGATATTGCTGGGTCAAAGGATATGCACAATTTGGTTATACTTTGGACATAGTTCCAAATTATTCTCCAAAGTGGCTGGATCACTTCACAATTTCATCGATTTGTCAGGCAAGATGTAAGGTAATGATAATACAAAGATAAAAATGAAACTGCTTCTTCCTTGAAAGTGCTTATTATTATTTATTTATTTTTTTTAGGTTTTTTGCAAGGCAAATTGGGTTAAGTGGCTTGCCCAAGGCCACACAGCTAGGCAATTATTAGGTGTCTGAGACCGGATTTGAACCCAGGTACTCCTGACTCCAGGGCCGGTGTTTTATCCACTGCGCCACCTAGCCGCCCCTGCTTATTTTCTTTTAAGAAAATCAGCATGAAGTTGCATGCTATAGTAGCTAGCGCTGGAATCAGAACCTGGGGTTCAAATTTACCTTTGACACGTAGTAAAGGTTTGATCTTAGGCAAATGACTTGAGTTTGCTGACCCTTGTTCCTCATTTATAAAAGGAGGGATTTGGACCAAATTGATGCTTAAAGTCTCCTTTTAGTTCAAAAGTTATGGTCCTATGATCCTAAATATATGCACAAAATATCTGCACATTTAAAAGGTAATATCAGAAAAAAACAGAAGCAGCTGTGAGGAACCAGGAAAAGACTCTTGACTGAAGATTTAATTTGAGTTGAGCTTTAAAGGATTCTAAAAGGGTACTTTAGAGAAGAAAGAAAATATTCTAACCATGGTGGAGAACTTGTGAAAAGTCATGGAAAAAGGAGATAGAGTGATATGCATATAGAACAGCAAGAACAATTAATTTGGATTTTTAAAGAGTAAAAAAGAGGATTAGCATTATAAAATAAGGCTTCAAAGGATGGGGGCAGGTCATAAAGAATGACAAATTTCAAATAAAAAAGTCTGTATTACAGAGGTAAAAGGAAACTTCTGCCATTTATTGAGCAAGGGATACCAGTTTTAAAATAAGTATACAAGATATATTCTACTATGCAACTTCAGACTGAATTTCTTAAAAGAATATAAACTTTGAGGGCACTAGCAGTTTCATTTTTGTCTCTGTCTCATCACCTAATGCAGTGTCTGACACATTACTGGTATTTACCAAATGACTACTGATTGATTGTTTCATGTTACTGATTATTTAAAGTCATTTCAGTGTACTCACCTAAGTTGATTCTTCAGGGATCCAGTGGTAACTATTTGTCTGAAGGAAATGTAAAGATAAAGGTTTTTGTGGTTGTTTTTGTTCCTGAATATTATTCTTGAATGTAAGAAAAGCATTATATTTTTTAAGTATTTAGGAAAAAAAATTGAGTTTCAGATTCTATTGCACCTTCCCTTTCTGTCTTCTTCACTCCCTGAGACAATAAATAATCTAGAATAATTTATACATGAAAGCACTGCATTCTAATATTAATTTCTTTTGCAAGCTTATAAAGCCATAATTTAAAAAACGTTTTTGATTTCTAGATTTATCTAATATTTATAACTCAATGGTATATACTGTCAAAAGCATTATACACATGAAGACTAAGTGATGCCCTCTGAGGTCATGGGGGTGACTCTGCTAAAAATACCCCACACAGACTGATATTTTGCTTGACCTTCAAATGAGGAGATTATATAACTCCTCTTGAGCTGAGTATAAGGTTTTGAGGGTTTTTTATAGCTCTTCTAAACAAGTTCTTATATATATCATTACCATATCAATTTTTATGACTATAGTCCAGATTTCTTCATGTTGTGAACTGGATATGGTTGGAGTGACTTAACTCCCTTGAGTAGCAATAATTACTCTGGTAGCACTAATCCCTAATATTTTTTTGTCACTGAGATCATCTAAAGATAAGACTAGAAGAAAAAAAAACAACATTCATTTAAAGTCAGGAAATCATTCAGGTGGAGGCCAATATCCTTTCCTAAAATTTTACTGTAAAGAAAGACTTGTTAATTTTTACTTGACTTTCAGGAATATACAAATGTGGTGAGTGCCTCTTTGGCTACAGTAAATAGAACATGAAGCAATTTCACTTCAATCTAACTATTTCATTGATTGAATCATGTAATGCAAAAGAGAATAAAAGTGGTTACGCTGTATAAAGTGATTTGCATGAAACCCTACACTCCACTCCAATTAATAATGTACATGATTACAGGACAACCTGGTTGTTAATTGCCTGTGGTCTTTAAATATGCACTTCTTTCAGAAATAGACACTAATTATTAGATCTTGTTTTCAGTTTCACCCGAAGTTGCAAATGTCTAGTTTTTTTTTTTAATTTGCAAGTCTAATGGAACACAAACATAAGAAAAACTGATCTTCTGAATGCCATTCATTGGAAAGAATTTCTGTTGAATAAGCTTCAAATGATAAGTACAATTAGTATTTGCTTCTTCTATGGAGTTTGAGGGACTCTTGATCAGTGTTGTCCAGCTAGCATTAGAGTGACAAACATTGCTAGAGGTTTATCTACTCTGGAAATTTTCTTTTTTAAATGTAATCTTACATTAACATTTAATTCAGCATCAAAGTAATTGACTTTAAGATGATCGATATGACTCTTCATGATCCTGTAGACCATATCATGCCAATACTGTCCTTGGGTTTTTCTTGGCAAAAATACTGGCATGGTTTGCCATTTCCTTTTCCAGTGGATTAAGGCAAACAAGAGGTTAAATGACTTTGCCAGGATCACACAGCTAGTCTGTAGCATATGTCTGGAGACTACAAGCAGTATATAGAGACTAGATTGCAGCGCTTATAGAATTTAGGATGGACTAACTACAAAAATTAACTACCTCTCCTACTAGGAAAAAACCAGTTAACTAAACACTCATCTTAGAAATTAGATCTGTCTTTGCCATTTTCCTTCAGACAAGCCATCTGTGAATTTAGTTGTAATTCCACAGATAAGTTTATATTTGGTGGTTCCTCCTGCTTATCTTAGACTTTCATTTCTCCTTCAAAGTTGCCCTAGTATTGAGTTGACCTGTAGCTTTTTTGCCTCAGGATGATCTAATATTTTAGAGCTCCTTTGTAATTACCGTCAGGAGGGGAAATTGTTTCAGTCATTTCAATCCTGTCTGACTTTTTTCTGTCCCCATTTGGGATTTTCTTGGCAAAGATACTAGAATAGTTTTCCATTTCCTACTCTAGTTCATTTTTCAGATGAGGAACAAGATTAAGTCACTTGTCCAGGATTGCACAGCTGGTAAGTGACTGAAAACAGATTTGAAATTAGAAAGAGAAGTCTTCTTGATTTCAGATTTGGCACTATTCTCTGTGTCATTTTGGTATGCTTAGGAAGGTCATAGGGAATAGTATGTTTTAGAGAACCCTTTGCATTACTAAATTCCATTACCTTTAACTGCCACCTTATTTTATTTGTCCCTGCTTTTTTTTTTCCTTACTTGCTTCCAACCAGCCTTTTATGTTCAGGGAAGATAGGAAAAATATGTATTTACATATTCACATATTCCTAAATATGAAGTCAAAACAAGCAAGTTTTTCTCTTCACATAATTACAAGTGGTGACCTGGGTGGTATTTCTCCCCCTAAAATAGAATTGGTGCTCACATTTAGAGCTGCAACATTTTTCAGCATTTATCCAAATAAGCAACCCTCAAATTAACTCATTTTAGTGAATGGTATTAGAAATAAAATACATTTCCACAAAGTGACATTCTTTTTTAATATTGGAGTGGCCTTCTGGCAACCAATTCCATTTCTAACCTTTTGTTAATAGCTATTTGAACTGATTGTCCCTTTAAACACTTCTTTCAAAAACTATGAACATTAATTTTGCAGAAGGTAAGTGGTACAGAACTGTTTTGAAGGCTAGATAATACCCTGGGCACAGTCAATTTTGTTTAATTGCTTACTGAGTGTCTGTCAAGTCATAGTTGTTGAATGCATGAGTGCCATATAGGAAAATTGAATAGAAATCTGGAAAGTTGGATCAGTCATGATGGTTTTATTGAGAAAAAGAGTTTTGACTAAGGTTCCCAAAGAGATGAGTAACTTAACTTAGTGGAGAGGTGGAATAAAAGCATCATAGAAGAAATAGCATGTGCAGAAGACATTGTGATAGCAATTGCTATGACATAACAAACCAAGAACTAACTTAACTGAACCCTGTGGAAGAAGAGGACTTAGAATTTGAGGTTAAATTTGAGGTTATTAAAGTTATTTGAGGTTATTAAAGTTAGGAGAATTGGAATATGGTGGTAACTAATGGTGAGAGGAGGTTATCTTCCCAATGCTAGGGTGAGAGCTTGGGACATTAGGAGTCACTTGAAGTCTAGAATAGACTGAATGATTTAACTGAAAAAAATGATTGCCCTTGCAAATTTCATTCACATCCAGTTTTAGACACTTAATAGCAGTTTGACCCTGGGCTCTGCTTTTACCTCAGTTTCCTCATCTGTAAAATATAGATAATAGCATCTACTCCACTCCTGGGTTGTGAGGATCAAATGAGATAATAATAATTTTGAATCACTTAGCATAGTGACTTGTCACAAACAAACCCTGTATAAATGTTTTTGGTGGTGGTAGTGGTGGTGATGTTGATGAGGGTAATGAAAGCTATTGATATTAAGAACTGGAGGTAAGAAGGGAGAACATTCCATGAAGGGAGCAAGAGAGTACAAGGGCACAGAAATGGGGGTAAAGAATAGTAAGTATGCAACCATGACTCATGCAACATTTCTTATGTCTTTCCTTTGCCTTTTTTGCAAGCTTATTCCATCATTTTTAGACCACTTCACCAGGCTCCCAACTCAGCATTTCCTAAATTGGTCTCCTGTCCATACTATGTGAATAGTGGGTTAAATGAGGAAACATTGAATGTAGTAATTCAAAAAAAGCATTAAGTGCTTACTGTGTGCCAGGCTCTGTTAAACTCTTGAGTAGACAAATAAAAATTTGGTCAGCTTGTGGAGGGGCAATATGCAGTTTATAGAGGAAAACTCATCTTCTTAAGTTCAAATCTGTTCTCAGTCAATTACCAACTATGTGACCCTGGACAGGTCACTTAATCCTGTGTGCCTTGGTTTCCTCATCTGTAAAATGAGCTGGAGAAGGAAATGGCAAGCCACTTGAGTATTTTTGCTGAGAAAAGCTTCAAATGGGTTCTGAAAGAGTCAGACATGATTTAAAAAAACTGAGCAACCTACAAATAAAAAAGCGACAGTCTTACCCTCAAGAAAATTATATTCTAAAGGAGAAACTACACACATAAGGGAGCAGTGTGACCAGCATGGAGGACTTTGCACAAGAAAGTTACTGGAATTCCTGGGTGGGTTCAAGAGGTAGTAGATTGACTTATTTCAAATGGGATCAGGGTAGAATGGATTTTATCATGATTCAGAGATGGGGGGGGTAGAGGGGGATAGGTGAGGATCATAGTCTAAGAGCTGCATGGAAAAGACTTTAGAGATTGATTACAATGCTCTCATTTTCACATGATTAAACTGAGTCCCTAAGAAGTTGAGTGAGTGACCTGAAATTACACAGGTCATACAAATGGATACATTAGTGCACCTTGGGAGTCCAGTGCCCTTTTTACTGGAGAAGGTAGTGGCAGGCCATCAGATTTGGCCTCATCTAGATGCACCCTGACTTATTTCCAGATATGAACTCTTGAATAATATTTTCCCATCTATAGTATTATGCTCAGTTTTTTCTATGACTTTTATGGGTTATGAACATAGTCTCCTTTTGTTTCTTTTGCTCCAAATTTTCCTCATCCTTCCTTATTCTAAGGTTACTTTATACTCCTTAATTCCTCAGACCAGCATTTGTGATCAAAATTGTTGGGGAAGTAATGTCTTCACTAATTTCCTTGTCTTATTCAAGATAGAGATATCTTGAACCTGTCATAGTTGAGCTGCATTCTAAGGTAGCAATGTGTGTCCTAGATAGCCTTGTACAGAAACTCCTAACAGCTACCATTGCTGGTGCAAATGTGTAGAGGATAATAGAACTGAGTTACTATTCAACAGTATTCTTCATATTCTGTCTGTCTGTCTCTCTGTTTTCTTACCCTTTATTCTCTCTATCTCATCCTTTCATTCTCTCTTATCATTAACATAATTCTTCCCTTCTTTCAAAGGCAAGACCAACTCTTCAGTCTATGTTCTTTTCCTTCGCTACACCAGTGCAGGATTTTAAGGACCAATACTAGCAACATGGCCACTCCTGTAGCCCACAAGATCTGGGTCTAAGGGACTTCCTTGACTATTTGTCTCCATAGTTGATCTCTTAACTATATCCCTTTTTGCATTCTGTCCTACTCACTGTTGTTACTAATTAATTTTCCATAAACCACAAATTTTGTCAAATTCCTTTCTTGAATTCCCACTGAATTCTCACAAATACACTCACTCTCTAAAATTCTTATATTGTCTTAGGTGTGAACTCTCCATAGTTTCATCCCACACTATCTTTGTAATCTAACTGAAATAAATGTAAAGGATTTTAAGTTGACTTATTTGAAAAGGCATTGTATTGGTTTGGGCAATTCCTTTTTAGGATTAAAAACAATTCCTCTGAAATACTTAGAGAAAAAGATTAATTGTCTAGTTTTATGAAATCCAGTATTTTCCAGGTCAAGTTCTTTTAATGATATGGGATATACTTTGTCATTTATTTTTAAAGCATACCATTCATATTAAAACTGAATGACAATTGTACAGCAGCATAAATATGCAAAAACACTGAATTTTGAGTAGAAAAGTTTGAATTCAAGTTCTGATTCCTTTAATTCTTGGATGATACTGGACAAATCTTTTTTATTTTAAGTAAAATGAGGATAATACTTTAATCAATCAACAAGTATTAATTAAACACACCCTATGTGCCAGTCTCTGTGATAGACATGGGGATAAAAAAAATCAAAAAAATTGGACAATTCCTCTCTACTAGGGGCTTATATTTTGTTAACAGAGACAATACACTTGTATGTAAGAATATAAAAATGTGTCTACTTCTCTCCATTCTTTTTTTTATGCAATGCAAACGAGGTTAAGTGGCTTGCCCAAAGCCACACAGCTAGGTAATTATTAAGTGTCTGAGATCAGATTTGAACCCAGGTACTCCTGACTCCAGGGCTGGTGCTTTATCCACTCCGCCACCTAGCTGCCCTCTGATTCTCTCCATTCTTAAAAAAAAAATAAAACTAAAATGCTAGATTTTATCATCCTTTTAAGCTATTATCTATCCTATATTTCTTCATGTTTCTCAGCTAAACTCTTAGAATAACCTGTCTATGCTCACTTTTCTCCTCCTCTTCTCCCCCCCCCCAACATGTTACACTTTGATTTCCTACCTCATCACTTAACCTATTTGCTATAAAGGTATCAGTATTAACTAATACATCTATAACTTATGTCTATTCCTTGGGACTCTCCCTTCTCTCTACCTCTTAAAATCTCCAGTTTCTTCAAGCCTTAGTTCATATAAAACTTTTCCTGATTCCTCCCCAGGGAATGGTGACTTTTGCATAAATAAACACACACATAAATATTGTCTTGCCTTGTCTCATATTTTGTGAAGCAGAATTTTTGTATATTAATATGTTTATTTATATAGGAATTTGGCATCTCTGCTCTATCAAAGACCTACAGGTGAATAAAAAAACAACTCCAATGATCAAATATGTAAAAAAACCCAGTTTTTTCAAATGTTATTTTTTTCTTTTTTTCCCCCTTTCTTTTTTCTTTTTCTTTTTTTAAATGTTATTATAAAGAATTTCTTGCAATTACATTAAAGTTAAGAAGGAAGCACATAAAATTAATGGCTTATTGCACCATTGATGTGATTGTGAGTTCACAAAGTCTATGCCAGTGCTCTGAAAGCATTGGCAGCTTCTACCTCTCTGGAGAGGCTTGGTTATAAAGTCTACTTTTCAAGGATCAGTTTAGCTTTCTTCAGTCTCCCCAGCAGCCTGCAAGTCATTTTTTTTTAAAATTGAATTTATTTTTTCCATTGTATGCAAAGATAGTTTTCAACATTTATCCTTTTGCAAACTTTTGAGTTCCACATTTTTCTACCACAATTTTTTACCACCCTCTTTTCCTTCCCCCTTCCCCATGACAGTGACCAAACTGATATAGGTTGTACATGTAAAATCTTGTTTGATGCATTTCCATATTAGTTATATTGTGAAAGAAGAATTAGAACTTAGGGGTAAAAACTACTGTACACCATTTGTTGATGAATTCTTAGGCAATAGCAACTCATGAAATAAAGAAAAAATATATATTGTTCCATTTTTTTTTGTGACCACCTTTCTCTAGTGACAGTTGCAGAAAAGGAAGCAAAATTCGTTAAGACTCCTAGAGTTTTTACATTGTCTATAATTTTGAACTAAACAATTGGTACTCTAAGTGTGACATGCTTGTCTAATGACTGAGTGAACTTCCTACTGAAGAAACTAAGTCATAATTTCAACATTCTCATCATAAATGAAACAAGAAAATTGAAGCAAATTGCAGTGGCATGAAATGGTAGTGTTCCATAGAAAGGTTAAATAAAGGACTTATTGGAGTTTAAAGGAAACAAGATATTTGGCATTCTGACATCCCAAATATCATAGGATATTTATTATTCTTGTATTCCAGTGCTCATCAACATATTGAAAAAATATGGCTATGAAAATAATTGTAGTTTATGAACCAACAGAAAACGAAGAGGTTAGGAAATTCTATAAAGAAATAATGAAGATCCTCCAAATTAAATGGGTAAATATAATGATACTTAGGGACTTTAAATGCAAAAGTTGGAATAGACAAGGTCTATGAAAAATGTTAGAATATGATCCAGTAGTAAGGAATAATAGGTAAAAAATTAATACACTATACATAAGCCTTTTTCCTAAGCATCCTGAATACTTTCTTTGAGAGAAGAAGCCAAAGATACATGATGAGGAAAACACCAAATACCACCACAAAAATGCAAATGATTATATTTTAATGGGTGAGAAATTGTTTCTGATGGGAGAGTCATTCTTAAATCAACTACCTGTGAATTGTCAAGAGAATGATCTAACAACAAAGATTAAAATTAGTGCCAAGGTATGAGAAAAGATAAGGAGAAAAAGCTTTAGCATTTAATTAAAACAATGCCTAATTCAACCAAGTTCTGATAATTATAAGTGGAAGATGGGTGGAAAAAAAAATGCCAAAGCAATGATATCAATAGTTTCCTAAGAAGTTCAAAGTAAATCATTTGCCATAATGAAGGGAAAAAAACCTTGAAAAACACCTTATTTAGCAAACACTTAACTTACTTGTTAAATGGAGAGAGATAGCAGCCAAGGGTAATACTGGTTTAAAATATAATTCATGTGCAGAATTTTACTGAGAAACATGGTGGAAGGTTATAAAAAGCATTGCCTCATAAAACAGAGAGAAGCACTGGAGGGTAAAACCAGTTAAAGCTTTATGAGACACCCTACTAAGTATTTATTCTGTGGATATTGAAAGATGAAGTTAGAAGGAACATACTATAGAGACAAAAGATGGAAATGTTTTACAGTCATTTTCTTCATAAACTCATTTCACTATCAAGGAAAGTGGAGATATCACACTTGGAATCTAACATCACAGTTCTGGATGTATTTTTTAAAATTTTTTTTTCTGGATGTATTTTTAAAGGAGGCAGAAATGTCACTGAAGAGAATAAAGATGGAAAAAAGCAACTGGATTAGAACAAGTATACATAGAGGAGATTCTTGAGAGTATTGCCTCAAGAGAAGCAATTAAATTGTTAATATATTTCTGGATCACAAAGTATCAGAGGAAAAGTTACAAAGGACATAGACAAAAATCTTGCATCTCTTCATACTGAAAAAAGGTGAATGAGAATATATTAAAAATTACCTATGTTTTATTTTAGAAACTATTTAAAAGTTTTATGAAAGTGATTTGTATATTATCAAGGTTATCCTTGATAAAGTCATCAACAGAGAACAGTGATGGTTCATAATAGTTCATATCTTTTTTCATCAACATTTGAAAAATTCTGAGAAGACCTGAGTTCAAATGTATTCTCTTAACTCTTTTTAGTTATTTGACCCTGGGCAAACCATGTAACCTGTATCTTTTAAGTTTCCATATCTGTAAAATAAAGATAATAATTACACCTACCTCCTAGGGTAATTATGAGGATCAAAATGAGATAATATTTGTAAAGTGCTTGAAAACTTTAAGGTGCTACTTGAATGCTAGCTATTGTTATTATCTTCTTTTTTGATGACTATAAAAATAATTTCATTTGGTAGAAAAAGACTACACTTTAAAAGATGTCTTTTTCAAAGGATATTTCCTATGCAAAAGACAGAATTATGCAAAGTTCTATAAAACTTTTTGCAAAGTCAAACATAATTTCATTTTATGATCATTTGATATTAGTACAGAACAGAAAAATATTAATTTGTTAAATGCATGTGACACTGTCATGAAGAAAATCCAGGACAAAGACTAAGTTCAGGAAGGATTTCCTATAGATGGTGAAGTCCTCCAGTTAGTAGATAACATCATACTGGTGATGTAACTTGGTGCTTGCACCAAGTCTTAGAACATTTCAGAGCCTCCTGAATGGGATTCAAAATGACTCCAATGATACACCAGGAAAAGTTGTGGTTAAAAAATATCTTTTGTACAGAATACGAAGTGAAATTAGATAGAAAATCTTGTCTAGCAATCAGAAGACACTACAAATGTATCTTCATGAAACAAACACCATCTTTTTTTTTTTGCAAGGCAATGGGGTTAAGTGACTTACCCAAGGTCACACCTCATGTCTGAGGCCGGGTTTTTAATAATTTAATAAATCTAATAATTATACTCTTGTTTGACTATGACTTATGGAATTTGGAGGAATTAAAACCAAGTATCTTTTAGAGGGTAGGAAGAAAAATATATACTGGATATGAGCAGGTGTGCAACATATTAACAAATGAGAGATATGATGGAGAAACTATGTATAGACTAGTATCTCACATTATATACCGAGAAAAGCTTCAAAAGGACACATAGTTTAAACATAGAGAGTGATGATATATTCAAATTAGAGGAGTGAGGAAGAAATTATCAGTCAGATCTGTGGATAGAGGAAGAAGTGATGACTAAAACTAGGGTCACAGAAAGTATAATGGATAAATTATATTACATTTAAAAAGTTTTGCATAAACAAATGTAACTAAAATTAGAAGAGAAGTAGGTGAATGAGAAAGAAATTTTTGCAGTTAAGTTTCTCTGACAGAGATCTCATCTTAAAATATATATAGTCTTAATGAATGACATTTATAGAGTGATTCCCCAATTAGTAAATAGTCAAAGGATATGACTAGACAGCTTTCAGAGAATGAAATATAGGCTATTGAGTCATATGAAAAATGTCCTAAATGATTAATAATTAAAAAAATGCAAATTAAAACAACTTTGAGGTTCTACTGTATACTTATCAGGTTTGCAAAGTTGTCAAAAAAGAAAAATGACATGTTATAGTTGGTGTAGTTAGTATAGCTTTGAGCTTGTCCAAACATAATTTGGAATGATATCCCCCAAATTATTAAACTTTGCATACCATTTAATCTAGAGATAATGCTAATAGGCCTTTGTCCCAAGGATGCTAAAGAAAGAAGAGGACACATATGGTACCAAAAATAAAGTGTAGCAACTCTTTTTGTCATAGCAATAAATTGGACACTGAGGGGGTTGCCTGCTCATAATTGGAAAATAGCTGAACAAATTATGGTATATGGGAACAATGGAATACTACATTGCAATAAGAAATTATGAAGGGGATTATTTTCAGAAAAACTTGGGATGACTTATGAATTCATAAAGGGAATAAAGCTATGAGAATGACTTATACAATAATAACAATATTCAACTTTTTAAAGACTTAGGAACTCTGATGAACACAGTGACAAACTCTGATTCCAGAGTATTCATTATAAACAGGCTGGCTACTCATTTCCTGACAGAAAAGTGATGGCCTAGAGATCAGATTGAGGCTTTTTCCTCCTTTGGTGGAGAAAGGGCCAATATGGGAAATTCAGTGTTTTTTTTATTGCATATGGTTTTTTTAAGGTTTTTGCAAGGTAGATGGGGTTAAGTGACTTGCCCAAGGCCACACAGCTAGGTAATTATTAAGTGTCTGATACTGGATTTGAACCCAGGTACTCCTGACTCCAGGGCCGGTGCTCTATCCACTCTGCCACCTAGCCGCCCCTATTGCATATGTTTTTAATGGGGATTTTGTTTTTCCTTCTGTCTTAGTAGGGAGGGAGCATGAGAAGAGGGGAACCTGGGAGAGAGGAAGTGGATAAATCTTTATTTGAAGAAGAAAAATTAAAAATAAAAAGAATCAGGGTAAAATATTTCATGACAATTATATGACTGAAGAGAGTAGGTTGTTCATGTGGCAAGTGACAGAAATGACATTTGGGTGCCCAGTGTATTTCACTGTTTTTTTGTGTAATGTAAAGAAATAGTGGGGGAAGATTCTTTAGTACATTGATTTGGATAGCTTGCAGCCAATTTATGGGAAAATACAAGAATGGAACAGGATAGGCAGACATGGACGGATCATAGTCTACCTCATATCAGTGAGCTCACAAATATCTTTAAGTATCCGACTAAAAAAATATGGAACATCCTGATATATGACCTCTTAGGATCCTGTCACTGGAGTTAAGACCTTGTTGCAGTTTTCATAACTACTAGGAGTAAGGGAGGTATCACTTATTTACCTTAAACTTATGTACTGTATTGTTATTACAGAGAAATGCATCTAATCATGAACTTGGAAGTTCTCTAAATGTTGGTATTTTTATGTAGACTACATAATCTTACTGCTTTGTATAAAAACAAGATTATTTGACTTTAAGTTACTGGGACATATTAGCCTATGTCATTAAATCACAAGTATGATAGCATAATTTTTAGAAAACTGCCATATAGTTCTTGAGGC
Organism: Macrotis lagotis; assembly: GCF_037893015.1. Taxonomy (NCBI): domain Eukaryota; kingdom Metazoa; phylum Chordata; class Mammalia; order Peramelemorphia; family Peramelidae; genus Macrotis; species Macrotis lagotis. The sequence continues at coordinate 710,817,873 of NC_133658.1, read as the reverse complement.
AAAGAACAGATATAACCCAAACCTAATCGTCATCAATAGAGCTATGACTAAGAGAAGACTGTATAGTGGCCAAACACCAAAGAGTAAACATATGCCCTGTAGGAATAGACTCTGGGTAATGTGGTAGGCTTTTCCCCAATTCTAATATATCCATTAATCTCAATTGTCTTGGACTAGATTCTAGCATTCTAGCTAAAGTGTTTTCTGTAGTGGAATTTAATATCTTAATTGGAAAATTAGGCTTGTGGTAGCCATACATACTGGTCAGCTAAATCTTGGTATAGTTCTTACACTTATTTCTTATACAAGTGTGTCTAAGAAAATATATTAAGGATAAAGAAGATGACAACCACTGTGGTATTTGAAAGCAATAACTGGGAGAATTCATTATTTAGACAGAGATAGAGGAGATTTATCAATAAAAAGTTATCAGGACAGATGCATGAATGAGGGTCTTTTTTGATCTCACACCTCAAATGATTGATTAATGATCATATTTTGCTACAACTTAAAGTGATTAGTAAAACACTTTGAGCAAGATTTTTATGAGCAATTAGCATATTTTGTTTTATCTCATGGATAAGTATTCATCTCAGAAATTGCATTTAACTGGTGTTGTTCAAATGATACTTCCTGAAATAGTTTTAAAAAATAATTAGAAATTAAAAAATTTAATTTAAAAAATCACCTCCTCTTTGGTGATTAGCAGAGTGTGGTATATTCCTTTCTCCATTACTCTGAAGTGAGACTAAAGATGCATTTATTAGGTATGGCTTATTGACCAATGACTTAAGGATCAGTGCAGCTATTCAGAATGTTGTGTTGTGGTCCTTAAGGCAATAATGAAGAAATAAAAGCCATTTATAATTTGTGCTTAGGGTAATTTTGATGAACTAAAAGAAATTTTAAGTCCACTGAATAATTAAATGCTTGATACATGCATTTAGCAATCCTACTCAGTATAATTCATGAGCTAAGTATTCTGTTTCTGGTTTTTGTTTTAATTTTTTGGTGGGGGCAAGAATAGATCATAATTGTCTTTAAATAATGGTAAATTCTGGCACCTGCCCTAGTTCAAGATGAACATCCTTGTACAGCAAAAATGTGGTGCCTAAAAAAAAAGATTGTATTTTTTGGTAGACATCAGAATATATAATTTTTCAGTTTTTCACCTTTCTATAGAATAGTGAGCCTTAACCCTTTTTTATGTCATGGGATGACTTTGGCATTCTGGTCAAGTTTGTAGACTCCCCTATTCAGAATTCTTTTAAATGCATAAAACAATGGTTTAATTTCAATATAATTGGTTTTCTTTGTTATTTTGTTAAAATATAAAATAAATTCACAGATCCCTAGGTTTTAAGAACTTTTGCTTTAGTTTTAGAGAAAAACTTAAAATTATTGTTATGCTAAACTAAAATATTTAAATTTCATAAATAAAAAGTAATTTCATATATTTCAATTTTGTAAAAAAAAATTTAAAAAGTAGTAGAGTTCAGTTATTTTTACAAGGCAAAGCTTCTTTCCGTTACTTATGCAAAACATATATGTGTTTTGAGTAGGCACTTCCAAGTTAAAAATGAGTAAACCTGGAGACATTAAAGTGTCTTGGGCATTTTTTTCTTGTCCCTTCCTCCCAAATAAAAAAGAGTGAGAAAATAAATAATGATTTTTAAGAAATCTTATAAAGCATTCTAATATTTCTAATATTCTTTTTTTTGAACACAATCTAATTGTTGTTCTGCTTCAGTTGTGGCCAGATTGCCAAAAATAGTTTAAATTGATTCATATTTGAGATTATTGATAAAAGAATCACAGTTTGAGGTTCATGGGATTCAAAGAGTCATAGAAGTTGAGCTGGAAGATACTATAAGAGCTTTCTAGTTTAAGTTTGTAATTTTATAGATGAAGAAACTAAAAGGTTCAAAAAAATTAAATAATTTTTTTTCCCAGGGTCATAAAGGTAATGACAGATTAGATTTGTACTTGGGTCCTCTGGCTTCAAATCCAATGGTCTTGGCTACTGTACCACTGTGCTTTTCAAAGGTACTAAGACAGTTACTTTGGAAGTCATGATAACAGAACATCCAGCTGATTAACTGAATATTTTGCTGAACCAGTTATCTGTTACTATGTAGACAACTTTAATTAGCACAGGCAGGCTTAATCCTATAGTACCAATATTTAGAAGGCACTGATAGCTCTTGGACTCTCTTTAGGTATAAATAAGCTTAGTTATTGGGGATAATCATAACATCTCTATTCTTCTATCCTGACCAACAGCTTAACCTCAGTGGAGTTCCTTCCCAGCTTCACCTATGTTGCTCATTATCTAGGTAGTGATGATCCCAGAAGTGAACTCATGATATCACTGATATCTCAATATCATTCTCTTTTCTTCCTTTTGAGTCCTAATGTCCAAAGCATCTTCCTATGATTCTTTTCTGTTGAATTAGATTTGTCTTAATAAGTTTATTCCCTCATACTTGCCCTGGCATGCTTTGTGGTACTTGCTTGAAAGGAAAATATTAACCATTAATTTTGTCTATTTATCAGACAAAACTAATGGCAAGCATTTTCCTTTAAAGCTGGTGGTTTTGGCACTATGTAAGCATAGTCTAAATTTTTAGATTTTTTTAAAGAAAAATCATGTTTTAAGATCCCCTTAATTATATGTAAAAATAATTTTTAACATTTGTTTCTTTTTTTAAAGTTTTTTGTTCCAAATTCTCTCTCTTTCTCCCTACCCTTCCTCTTCCCTGAGATGCTAATCAATCTAATGTAGGGTATATATGTGCAATCATATATAACATATTTCTATATTAGTCATTTTGTGAAGAAAACTTGTTCAAATAAAGGAAAGAAGGTATGCTATGGTCTGTATTCAGATACCATCAGTTCTTTCTCTGTAGCTCTATAGTATTTTTTCATCATGCTATAAATGGTTTTGTACAAATGGGTCCTTCTCTTCTCCTCCTCCTCATTTTTAAGGTTAAATGGCTTGCCCAAGGCCACACAGCTAGGCAATTATTAAGTGTCTGAGGTCAGATTTGAACTCAGGTACTCCTGACTCCAGGGCCGCTGCTGTATCCACTGCGCCACCCAGCCACCCCACCTCCGCTTCATTTAAAAAAAAAAAGCTCTTTGGGATACATACTTAGTAGTGATTTTGCTAAATCAAAGGCTATGTACTTCTTTATAACCCTTTGTGCATAATTGCAAATTATTCTTCGAAATGGTCTGATTAATTCACAGTTCCACTATCAGGACATTAGTGTCTAAGTTTTCCCACATTCCCTCCAACATTTATCTTTTCCTTTTTCTGTTATATTAGTGAATCTGATAGGTGTGAGGTGGTACCTCAAAATTGTTTTATTTTGCATATCTCTAATTGTGATTTAGAGGCATTTTTTCCCTGGATTATCCATAGCTGTGGTTTCTTTTCATGAAAATTGCCTGTTCATATCCTTTGACCATTTATCAGTTGGGTAATGACTTGATTTCTTATAAATTAGACTCCATTCTCTATATATTTGAGATACTGGCTATAAAATCTCCCCCCCCCCCCAGTTTTCTATGTAATTTTGGTTGCATTGATCTTGTTTGTGCAAAGCATTTTAAATTTAATATAATAAAGATTATCAATTATACATTTTGTAATGCTCTCTATATCTTGTTTGCACCTAAATTTTTATCCACAGTTCTGACACACTATTCCATACTCCCCAATATTTAGAATTTTTAAAAACTTTCTTTAAAATAGGGTTGCTTGTTGCTTTGACATGAATATACCTTATTACTAATGTCTTCCATTAATCTAGTACTTTTTTTGCTTTATAAAGTATTTTTTATATCACAGTCCCATGAAATAAACAGTGCAAATATTATTACCCCCTCAATTTATAGATAGAAAATTGAGATTCACAAGGATAAAATTTGATTGCTATTATTGAACCAGTTAAGGAAACACTGTAAGTTTCAGAGACAGGAAAACTGAGCCCCATAAAGACAAAGCTACTTACTTGTCACATAACTGGCAAGGGAAGCATAATTAGTTATTTTCAGAATTAGCATTTATTAAGTGCTTTACCAAGTGTCAGGTATGTTACTAAGTGCTAAAGATACAAATGTAAGCAAGCATGGTAGTCTGCCCTTAATGAGCTTCCATTCTGATGGGATGGGGGAATCAACACAAATAGGTATACTGAAAAGGGGGAGAGTCTGGTGGTAGATTATATTACTAGGACATGATTTGGAATTGGTGGCCAGGGAGGGAGGTATAGGTCTGCTTCCATTGGATAAGGCAACAGGTCTCCTATTGGAGTCTAGAGTTGTTTCAGAGACAGTCAGAGTTTCTGGTGGGGCAGAGATGGTCAGAGAGTTCAAGAGTATTAAAGAGATTTCAGGAAGTGACCAGATGGAGTCCAGTGTGCTGTCCTACTATGCCATGGTGGACTGTTGCGTTTATTTGTATTTTGTATGTCTTTCTGTGTGCTTTATTAATATGTTACTTAAAGTGATTCGGTGTATCCAAACAAAAATGATCTGTTTCTGTTTCAGGTCAACTTAGTCTCCGTTGAAGCAGCGGATTGTTCTGTGGATTCTGTTCAACCTAAGGAACTTCCTTCAAGAGAAGCTCAGCTTGCAAGTCTCCAGAATACTACTGAGTTTGATATTCTTATTATTGGTGGAGGAGCAACAGGAGCGGGCTGTGCATTAGATGCTGTTACTAGGGGTAAGGCCTGCCATGAATGGGAGTAACCTAAATGTCTATTTGATTTCTTCACAAACTATAATTTGCAAATGTAAAATTTGCTTATCATGCTTGTAAAATCATCAGACATTTAATGACTCTGTGTGACCCAGGTAAGTCAATTAAGTCTGTTTGCCTCAGTTTCCTCATCTGTTAAATGAGTTCAAGAAGGAAATGTTAAGCCACTTCAGTGTCTTTGCCAAGAAGATCCCAAAATGGGTTACAGAGAGTTGCATACGATTAGACAAGACTAAAGAATAAAAAGGACATTTTGGATAGACATTGAATGGTCAATGAGCTAGGCTTACTATCAATTAGAATAAGAATATTAATAATATTAACTAATGTTTATATAGTGCCTACTAGATACCAGGCACTATGCTATTTTACAGTTGTTATCTCATTTAATCTTCTTAGCAGGCTTGAAGGGGTTAGGGGAGTAGTATTGTTAGAACTATTATTATCCTTAGTCCCATTTTACAGAGGAAATAGAGGAAACAGATTATGTAGCTTGCCCAGGGTCACACAGTCATTGAATTTCTGAGCCCACATTTGATTTCAAGTCTTCCTGATTCCAGATCCAATGCTCTATATACTGTACCACTTAGTTGTCCCTAGAAGACATTTCAGAAATTGCCTGCCTCTCTAAATAGTTTGTCTTGGGGACACTATATCACTGTGAATTATTTAACATCACAATTTCAGAAGAACCAAAATTGCAAGTAACCCTACAAGACAATAGAAAGACACGTGATGGGCATGAAAAGGCTTCAGTGTATACCAATTGTGATTAATTTTTCAAAAATGGTAGGAAAGACAATAGTGACAAGGCCAGAAAATGTGTGCTGATCATTAGGAAAAATAGTAGCATATAGACAACCCCCAGTGTTACAGTTCTCTAATATGTTGAGTAGATTATCTATGGAGAACTTATAGAAAGATCTGGTAATGAACTACCATAATGAAAAAGCTTGTAGAAGTTGTATTCTATATTGTGAAAGGAATATCTCTCTTGAGTGGGATTACCTACACTAATAAGGTAAAAAATTCATCTATGTTGTTACCACTGATCACAGTGCTAAAGTGAGAGGTAGATTGAATCAAGCTTGTCTTATTTAGCAGGTAGAGAGCTCTGTTGACAAACTTAGGAAGCAATAGATATCTCAAGTTTCTTGTTCTTCTGGGAGACAGTGCTTAAGTTGTATTCAGATTTTAGTATTACTCCCATATTTATTTGTGTAAGATTGTGAACATGGTCTTAGTTTTTTTTCATCTATAGCACAGGGATAAAGAGGCAACCTTTGAATAGTGGAAAGAAGCCTATTCTTTTTTTTTAACATACGGAATTTTTTCTACTAGCTGATAAGATTCTACTGCAGTCAGCTTGAATGTGTAATTCTAGATCACCATGGTATTAAGAAGTTTCATTGATGAACTGTCTATCTCTAGTTTCAGGAATCTTTTTTTTTTAAGGTTTTTGCAAGGCAATGGGGTTAAGTGGCTTGCCCAAGGCCACACAACTATGTACTTATGAAGTGTCTGAAGCCGGATTTGAACTCAGGTACTCCTGACTCCAGGACAATGCTCTATCCACTGTGCCACCTAGCTGCCCCAAGAAGCCTATTCTTGACATCAGGAAGAACTGGTTCAAGTCCTGGGTCAGATATAGGTTGTATCAGTTAATAAATATTTATTGAGTACCTATTATTTATCAAGCACAGTGCAAAGTGTTGGTGAACCAGAGAAAAGCAAAAGGCAATCCTTGCCCTTGAGGAGTTTCTAATGCAGGGCTGTCAAAAATGTGGCCTGCAGGATGATTTTATTTGGCCAGCCTTTGGGTTTATTAAATGGTTTAGTAAAGAAGCCAGAGCTCTTAGTAAAATAGCAAATTAAAATAGCTTGTCTATTGTTTCAATAAAACTTTATGGATGAGCAAGTTATATACAGGATATACTGACTTTTTTCCCACTGTGTTAGACTATCAGACATCTACATATAGATAGAAAAAATACTTGTCAATTTTTTTTTATTTATGCAGCCTTCTTTCCACTCACTCAACTACTGCACTGATAGAAGCCTATATCACTTCATACCTTGTGGTTGGCCTCCCCACCTTAAATCTCTTTTCACTAACCCATCTTCTGCTTAACCTGTCAAAATGATTTTTCTAAAGTGCAGATCTGATCATCTTTCTGTTCAAGAAACTCTTATGGTCCCCTAATACCTTGGGGATTAAATATAAAATACTCTTTTCAACATTTAAACTCCTGCACAACTTGACCCCTGACTGGCTTAGAGTGAGGAAGAATCATCTTAATGAGTTCAAATCTGGCTTCAGACACTTACTAGTTCTGTGAACCTGATAAAGTCTCTTAACCCTGTTTAAGCTCAGTTTCCCCATCTGTGAAATGAACTGTAGAAGGAAATGCCAAACCACTCTAGTATCTTTGCTAGGAAAACCCAAATGGGGTCATGAAGAGATGGACATGACTGAAATGACTGAAGAGCAACAGCATATGAAAAACTCCCTCTCCTCTACCTCTTACCACAGTTCCTAGCACATGTTCTTGTGTTAACTTGATTCCCTCCATCCTCAAAACTTTGTTTTCTGCAAGAGGCCTTTCTGTCTCCCTTCTGCCCCTCCTCCCTCCTCACACACTTTCCTTCTGAGAATACCTTCCATTTACATTGTATGGATCTTTTATGTACATAGTTATTTGCATGTTGTCAAACCCATTTGAATGTGGAGACTTTTGGAGGACAAAGACCATATATTTATCTTTCTGGATATTCCTAGGGCTTAAAATAGTCCTGGACCCTAGTAGTGCCTTAACATGTTTCCTCTAACACTTAATAGATAGATGACTGTTGACTGACAGTGTTGAACATCCTAGAGTTTCCTCAGTGCTATTAAGACTCAGAATAGGATTTTGTTGAAAGTGAGTCATTCCTTAGTTATTGTCATTCTTCTCAGTGATATCCTTTTCCTTCCTTCAGTATTACAAGATCTGCAATTCCATTAGTATGGATGCACTCTTCCCTGATATAGATTGCATCTCTTCTATGCCTTTCATGATTTGCTGGAATAAAACAAAATTCCATTCTGCCACACTTCCCAACACACTTCGTTGCCAGTCTTTTGATGATGATTCTCTCCAAACATAGTTGGATTGGGTCTTGGGTGATAACTCCACAGTCAATGGAGATGTTGAGAAGCTTTTTTAGCTTAGTCGTACCTTCCAGAATTTTTATTCTATTGATAGCTCAATCAGGAAAACAGGATCATTGCCATACCATATTGAGTCATTGAAGGAGAACTTTTTTAAAGTTTAGGTATCATAGCATAATAAATTTTAGAATTTTAAAGAATCAAAAGTTAATTGGTCTAAGCCCTGCATTTTACATTTGAAGAAACTGAAATGTGCCTACACTGTGATTTATCCAAGGTCACACAGTTAAGTAAAAAGAAGCTTGGGTGAATGATATAAGCTTTCCTGTCATTACTTCCTTATTTATAAAATGCAACTGATTATTCAGAAAGACATTGGAGGAGCAAAGTGTTAACATTATGAAGTTCTCAGAAAAGAAATCAAGTCCCTTAAAACAGAAACTTGATTTTTCACGTGATAATTTATTAAACTCATTGGATAGTGTGGTCCACTGGAATCCATTCATTGTGAAGAAAACAGCTAGGTGGATAGAGTACTGGGCTCAGAGTCAGGAAGGTCTAAGTTTAAATCTAGATCCCAATACTTTTTAGCTATATGATTCCTGGTCAAATAACTTAACCTCATCCTACCTCAGTTTCTTTATTTGTAAAATGGAGATAACAATAGCAGCTTCCTTTCAAGGATAAAGTAATAATTTAAAAATACTTCACAAGCTATACAATGCTACATAAACGTTAGCCAGTATTCAAACATGAGGATGCCCCCTAGCATGTTTAGTCAACTTTCTATGGTGAATTTTTGGTAGGAAATAAATGAGTCATAAAGAATAGGCAGGAATAAGGAAGGGTTTTGATCACAGTGGAGTAAATGCTAACATGGAATATAAATTCTCATATTGATGAGCGATCAGAGTAATTTGTTAAATGAATGGTACAACAAATGCTAAAATGGTGCAGAATCATTTTTTTGGGGGGGTGAATAAATTATAGAGATCTCTCTTGTTATTTTTAATGAGCATAATATTGGGAGAATTGAGGAATTTTTGTTGAGGGTTACCTTGTAAGTGTTATCATTCTACATGCTGCATTGGTCATTTGGTAAATAATTCTGTGTGTGGGTTTTAAAAGTTGTGCTTTTAATTAGTAAGTTCTAAGGAAAGGATATGCATTTTTAATAGCTTAAGGTGCATTGGTTATGGTTTTAGAAACCCAAAGATTAGCTAAGTTATATTTCCATATTGGTTTTTATGGTTTATTTAAAGTAGTTGGTAAATCCATTTAGCTCTACAAGTACAGTTTTCATGCTTGTTTCCGTAATGTTGGTAGGTAGGCCTCCAGGGGAAAGTAGAATTTGTAATTAAAATGTACAAAGAATTGCTGAAGGTAATCTATATTTATCCTTTTACTGCATTTTCTGATTGTATCAGTAGCTTTCTGAAGTGTGAAATAATCATAGGCATTTGGTTAATGACTTGTTCATTGTTGCTGTTCATTCATGGAATTTGCTCTTTTATTATGTTTGATGCTTCACTTAACAACAAATTTTGCTTTCTGTGTCTTTGATATGTTTTCACCAAATTATTCCTGATTGTATCCATTAATCTTTAGTCACATTTGACAAAAATAAATTACTGTGATCTTTTAAAGTTACCAATAATAATTAGATTTTTCAGGACATCAAAGTTTTGGAGGGCCAGTAGACATTAAAGCTCTTGTATATCATGGGTGCACAAGCTCTCTGATCAGTGTGATTTTGGGGGACCCAGAAGAGACATAGTGAAGGGAAAAAGTACATCTTTTCAATATTTGAATGTGGGCTGTTTTACTAACCAATTATGTTTTTTTTTCCCCTAGCAGCAGTCACACTGCATTTACTTCTTAGAGGTATTGTTTTACAAACATGACTCTTGGCCTTCCTTCTTCTTTTCTCTATCCCTCACTTCAGCCTGTCCCTTCACTATATCATCCCTTATGGTTAAAAAATCAGGATTGATTTGTCAGAAAGAAAATGCTACTTGATTCTCTGAATTTTTTCAGTGGGTCATAAGTTGAAGATGAATAAACTCTGTGATATGACAGCAATGATATTAAGCTGTACTGAGAGAGGCAGGGATGGGGAACTTATCTTATGGCTCTATACTGTACCATCAGGCTGTACGTGAAATACTATGTTTAGCTGTAGACACCATTTTAGGAATACTATTGATAAACTGGTTTGCTTTGAGAGAAGAGGAATCAGTATATTAAAGGTCTTGAATTCATGCTGTTTGAAAATGATTTGGAGGAATGGAGGATATTTAGCTCATTGAAGAGATCATGGTAAAGGGACATGGTAGTTTTCTTCTAAATATTTGAAAGGCTTTCATGTGGGAGGGGGAACTGGATTTATTCTGTTTGGCCTAAGAGATCCCAGTTTCCTTTTCCACAGTCTTGACTAGATTTGTAATCAAGAGTCCTGAGTTTGAATCCTAACACTAATCTTATGATTCCAGGCAATTTTTTGATTGGTTATTTATTCATTTATCTATCTATCTATCATCTATATCTATTGATCTATCTATATATCTATCTATTTATTTACTTATCTAGTTATCTACTGATCTATTTATCCATTTATTTATTTATTTTTTATTTTTTAGTTTTTCAAGTTCCATGCAAAGCTAGTTTTCAACATTCATCGTTTTCCAAGCTTTTGAATTACACATTTTTCTACTAACCCTTCCCTCCCCTTTCCCTTTGCAGCCAACAATCTGATATAGGTTGTATTTAACTTATTTCCATATGTTGTAAAAAAAAGAATTAGAATTAAGGGCAAGAAAAGTCATGAAAAAGAAAGAAAAACATAAAAGAATTTTAAAAACACGAACATAGTATACTTTGCTCTGCATTCATATTCCATAGTTTTTCCTCTGGATGTGGATGCTTAATAGGTCTTGATCAATAAACTGAGCCCCAGTTTTTTAATATGGAAAATGGGAATTTGAGATTTTATATAATCAGCTTGTTATAAAAGTGCTTGATAAACCTTAATGTGCAATACAAATGTGAATTGTCTTTCTTTTCAATTGAAATTTATTGAACACAGAACAGTGTGTACAGAACCATTCTATTTCATAATGATGATTTCTTTTCCTTTCTTCCCATATAGTTTCCTGTCTCTCCTTTTTCCTTGATACTTTCCTGAAACTATTAGAAGAGTAAAAAATCACCCCTAGTGCCTCTGTCCTTTCTCTATGATCCTTATGGATACTAGGTTTCTGAGAAAAATGTATTTCTCATTCCCCATTAGCATTTAAACAATACATCTCCTTATCTTCTGATTCAATTATACAAATGTACATACCTTTCTGTGTTTCTCTTAGTTCCTGTGTTTCCATTTCAGTGTCTAGGTAACTGACAGGCCTCAAACCCATCAGTGAGTTAGGGGGATGCCTACCTAAAAGCATGTGAAGATTTCCCCTGGCATAATGAATGAATGAGAATAAGTTGTTCCAAGTCATGAGAAGCTTGTAGCACTTAGAGCTTGGACAGACATCAAAGATGCCAAGGTGATCCACTCTACATTCTGGGCCTTCACAGTAGTTGATGATTCTGGAAACAGAGTGAAGCTGATAACTTTGTGCAACTTTGACACAGTTAAATCCAATCACTTGTTGAAAGTCTATCCATCATCCTATGATGTCATTAATTTTCTTTGAAAAGGAAGGACAAGCAAAAACTTAGAAATGTTCTATTTCATTAAAGGTCCATTCTACATCTCTAGCCACTCTAGAATTATACCTAGTTTTGTTAAATAGGTTAGTTATTCTTGGTTGTAAGATTGTAATCTGTTTTTCTTTTAGGATATTACATTCCAATTTCTACCCTCTTTTTTAGTGTTGCTTGCAAAATATTGTGTGATTCATATCATAATTCCTTGATGGTTGAACACTTTGTAGTTGTTTTTAGAATTTTTTAAAAGTTGACTTAGAAACTCTGAATTTTAGCTATAGTGTTCCTGAGAGTTTTTATATTGGAATTTCTTTCAGAAGGTGATTTTTCATTCCTTTCCATTTTTGCTTTGGCCTCTGACTTTGAATTTTAGGCATTTTTCATTTATAACTTACAGAAATGTAGAGTCTAGATCTTTTTTTGTGGGAGAGGTAATGATTTTTTTTGATAATCCAGATAATGCTCTCCTTGATCTGTTTTCCAGGTCAGTTATTTTTGATATTATATTGCTTACTGTTTTGTGATTAATATTTTATTTCTTCTTTTCTGGAAGTTGACTTTCTTGGCTTCTTTGCTTCATCTCTCTTACTTAACCTTAAAGATTGAATGGGAATTGTCTCAGTCAAATTGTGATGTGGAAAAGACCTAGATATAAAAAAGTCAAGATCTCACACTGCATTCAGAGATATCTCCAGTCATCTAGATCTGTATCTAGCCACTCAACTAAAAGGATAAATTGAAACTGGTGACTTTGCACAGTACCCCTTCACTCAAATTCAACTCACTTTCATGTCATGGCATCACCTTCCTGATGACATGGTTTTTTCTTTTTTAAAATTTATTTTTAGGTTTTTTGCAAGGCAATGGGGTTAAGTGGTTTGCCTAAGGTCACACAGCTAGGTAATTATAAAGTGTCTGAGGCTGGATTTAAACTCAGGTCCTCCTGACTCCAGAGCTGGTGTTCTATCCATTGTACCACCTAGCCACTCCTTGACATGGTTTTTTTTGGAGAATGAAGGACAAACAACAATAACAACCGAAGTAGGGGAATGTAGCATGTAGCAAAAAAAAAAACAAAACCCTAAAAAAAAAAGTAGGGAATGTTAAGATAAAAATAAAATAGTTCCTGGTCTCAAGAAGTTGAATTCTCCTTAAAAGATACATTTACTTATTTTCACAAATCTTTTCTCTCCTACTGTTTCCTGGGTTCCAGTTCTTCTGGGCCATCTCTGTTTTCTATTTATGCAGCAAAAGGAGCAGGGCATAGGAAACCTCCTTCCCTCAAGGGCAGGCATTACCATATTTAATCTTTAATCCACAAACAAAACAATATCTAAGGATAGTTTTATAAAAGCCATCCACAATACCCAAAACTAAGATTAAATTGAATTTTTTGACTGTATCAGTCGAGTGCTGATTTGAAGTCTTGGGTTTTAAGTATCTATCTTATTTAGTTACAAATTCCATGTAATTCCTATTTAATAATTTATAGGAGTACTGTGACTCCAAAATCCATTTTGGGGGAAACCCCACTAAAAATATCAGGAGGAGTTTGATGTTACAAAGTCTATTTGTATTCCAGGAACTTCTATGATTGACATACAAATGAAGTTGAAAAAGAACCAAAGTTAAAGAAAGAAAACAGGTCATTGTCATAGATCTTCTTAGCTCACATTCCTGTGTTTTTTTACCTATGTCAATCAGCAACAAAATCCTCAGTATTGGTTTTGGTTTGGGGAAACACAAAACTACTTTTTTTCTCTTTACATAGATAAGTTAATACAAGCTAATTTGATTGTAGTTAATAAAAAGTGGGATATTTGGATATGTTACTTGTAAGGGATAGCATCTGAGTTGATTATGAAAGATTGACTAAACCTTCTAAGAAGTTGGGACTCTGCATTGGTATATATGGGGATAACACTGGCAAAGGCATGAATACAGGAGTTGGAATGTTGCATTGGGGAGACCAGTGAGTAGATGGGTTTGACAAAGATTTCGATTCTGTAGGTGAAAAGTTTTCTAACATTTTTCCTTTCTTTCTTAGCCTTCTTCCCAAACCACAACTGTGGTCTGGTTCAGGCTTTTATATTTATTTTAAAGACAAGATGCAAGTTTCATGAGTCATTTGGGTGTGGGAAGTCAAAGTCCCTGGAAGAAATTATTATAATTTCCCAATAAATCAAAGGTGTAAACACAAATGAAAGTGAAATTTAAATGAAATGATGTAGAGTACTTTGAAATAGAATACTTTGTCTAGATTTAGACCATTATTAAGAGATGATAGTAGAAAGGGCAGAGAGCTGCTTCAACAGGGGTCAGGTCATACAACTCTTAAATGATCTGAAAGATGAATGTACTTTTTCATATTACATTTTTTTTTAAAAAAAAGATCTGTATAGTATTGATAGGAAATCTTGAACAAGGTGATAGAACATTTTTTAGAAATGTCCAAAACAATAGTTTGGAAACAAAGAAGTAATATGACGACTTGCTATTTGGGTTAGGGAAGAATGAAGTTTTTAAAAAAAAATACCTTGCTGGATTAAGATTAAAAAGAACTAAAATCCTGATGGGAAAAAGTTGCAGGAATTCCATTCCCACATTTAACAAACTAATCAGCAAAAGTACTGGCAAATTGAAATAGTCTTTTGTGAAATCCCTACCTTGAGTCTCTGTGAGGGGCTATTCTAGCATTTCTAATTAACTAATTAAAATTTATAGTGCATTGTGCTTACAAATTATGACCCCAATTACATTTCATATTTACCAGACATTTCAGATAAGGAAACATCTTTGTTTGGATTGTTGATTCTGTTGCTGAGTATGCAGATTCTTTAAAGGGTCAATATAAATGGAAAATACAGAACATTTATGTATACTTTGAACTCTTGTTCCTATATAGAAGAGAGACTGAATAATCTCAGCAATTTTTAACTTTAAAAATTGAGTTTTGGTGATGTTTTTGGTTATGTTCACTTAATCACTAGTATCCTAAAAAAGTATGCAAAATATGTGCTCTTTGCTATCTTCAATTTCAATTTATTTCTACTATTAAGTGGACCTTTTCCCCCAAGATAGATATACAAATAGGCACTAAATCAATTAAACATTAAATTTCCATTAAAACTAATAAACTTCCTGCTAGAAAATGCAAAGTCAAAACATAGACCATGATTTAATGTTGCTAAAACAGTAGCCCTCCTTTGGACATAGTAGGGGAATGGAGTTCTACAGAAAAGAATCCTTTGCTTCCCATTCCTACCCTTTGGTTCTTAACCATAGGGTCATAACTTTAGTTAGAGAATTTGCTTTTAAAACCCTCCCTATCTTTCCAGACTTCGAGCATAGTGTTTGGCATCTAATAAGTGCTAAATAAATGTTGGCTATTGTTGTTGCTGCTTGCTTGTTATATATTACAGCTTTCCATGTCTCTGTTATCCATTGTCGCTATTCTCTTTGCTGTTTCTCACACAAAGCATTCCATCTCCCAGTTCCAGACATTTTCATTGACTTCCCCTCCTTCCCCAATGTCTGAACTTCTCTTCCACCTCTTAGCACCCTCCTGGCTTCTCTGACTTCTTCAGGTCTCTATTAAAATCTCACTTTCTACAAGAAGCCTTTCCTGTGCTCTCTCAATACTAGTACCTTCCTTTCCTTTTGGGATTTTTTCCTGCACTTTATCCAGCCTCTGTCTTTTTTTGTACATGGTAGTTTGCATGTGATCTCTCTCACTGAACTGAGCTTCTAGGGAGCAGGGACTGTTTTTGTCTTTCTTTATGTCTCCAGTGCTGGCATGGTCCCTGGCTCATGGTAGGTGTTTAATAGATGATTGTTGACTTGAAAAGACCTCCAGATATTCTTTGGAAATAGGACTCAGAGACTTGGCCTAGATTACTTTAGTCATGCGGGTAGTAAGTGCCTTAAGGTAAGAGTTTGAACTCAACTTCTTTGTCATGGAATACTTTAATGTTTTCTTAGTCCTCAAGCTACCTCTTGGTAGACACATATGCAGGTCATAATGAAATAATAATATAGTATCATAGATGTAGCTTAAAGTTTGTCTGTTTGGATTTAATATCTTTTACAATCATACCCTATCTTTATGCCACTGATTCAAGATCAGCTTTTTGTTGTTGTTGTTGTTGTTGTTAGAAGGCTGGAAGTCAGAGAATTGCTACAGATTAATCAACAATGGAGTCTGTCAGACTATTTTAAAGGTTCCATACACCCAAGATACCAAAGCAAAGAAACAATGGAAAAGTGAAAAAAAACATTGGAATTGAAGTCAAGATCTGGGCTTAAATTTCATTTCTGCTACTTAATAACTTAGGGCAAGTCATTTAACCTGTCTGAGATACTTCACTCATCTGTTAAATTAGGACTTTGAACTAAGTAATATGTAGGGTTCCCTTAGTGCCCCCGTTATCTACTACTCTAATCATAGCAAGCTATTCTGGCAACAGGGATGGCTAACCTTTAGTCCTTCAGTAGTCAGAGAATCTTAGGAATCATTGTGCATGACTAAAGATGTCTAGTATAAGACATATGAGGAAGAACTTCTACACATAAAGATTCCAGCCTCCAAGACTGTTCTTTAGTCTCTATGCTGTGATTAGAGATTAAACAACTTCAGTTCAAAAGACAATCTAAATTAAGGGATATATATATATATATATTATATATATATAATATATATATATATACTTTAAGGGATGCAATAGGATTCTAATGCAAGTACCAGACTTTTTTTTTTAACGATAAGACTGAAATGAGGAGATTACATTTCTGTAAGATCACTGTTCATGATCATAACATGGCAATTTTCTCAACTTCTCACCCTTTCTCTTGCTTTATAACCAGACAATTACCATATCTTGCCACATTTACCTCTTCAACATTGATTCCATATGATTCTTTCTCTTCAGTCAGGCAGTTATCCTTAAGTTTCAGACCCTTATTATTTCTTGATTAGATTACTGTGATATTCTCCTAACTGATATCACTGCTTCAAGTATGTCTCCACCTCCAGTTCATACTACACACTGCTACAGAATAATTTTATGTGCAAATCTATCTGTGTGTTTCTTCCTTCCCCCCTTGTTAAAATCCAAAGGTTTCCTATAGCCTTCAGGATAAAATATAAAGTCCTTTTAACTTTTAAAGTCTCTTACAATCTGGCTTCTATCTTTTGAGCATCACTGGCTGTTACATCCCCTCCCTCACTCTATAATACAGTCAAACCAAACTTCTCTCTGTTCTCTACATATAGCACTCTGTCCCTGTCCTAATATCTTTATACTGGCTGTCCAGCAAGCTTGAAATTCACTCTCCTTAGTTCATAAAGCTTCTCTTTTCAAGATGAAGTTTAAATAGTATATTCCATAAAGAAACCTTTCCCCTTTCCCCCAAATATTAGTGGCTTCCTTCCTAACCCACTTGGCTTTTAAATATTTTGTACATACTTATGTTCACTTGGCCCCCTAACTTTGTTTTTCATCTTCAACATGAACACCAAACCTTCATCTCTCAGTTCTTTCTCAGGCCATAACCTTTGAACTGGCTATCATCTCTCTCTAGTCTTTGATGAATTTGTTCAAATGTATTATTTTCTACATTGAAATCACTTGTCTCCTTGTCCTATCATGGATATGCCTTACCAAATCCCAACCTAGTATTCCTCTCACCATCTTTCACCTTCACTTCATTGTGCTGTTGAATAGTGCTAGGAGGCAGCTAAGTGGCCCAATGGATAGAGTATTGGTCCTGAAATCAGGAAGATTCATCTTTCTGAGTTCAAATCTGGCCTCTAACACTTTCTAGCAAGTCACTTAACTCTTTTCCTTAGTTCCTCATCTATAAAATGAACTGGAGAAGAAAATGGCAAATCATTCTAGTATTCCTGCCAAGAGAGCTACAAATGGGATCACAAAGAGTAAAACATGACTGAAAATGAATGGATAATAAGAATGGTACTAGAGTAAATTATGAAACTGCTAAGTTCACTACAAATTTATGTTGCATAATTTCAAATGGGCCCTTGCTGCAGCAGAGCAGTCTTTTTACACTTCCCTAATCATTTCATTCTCTTACTTATAATAGAAACTATTATAAACCTTTTCACTTCCCCCCCATATTTTCCAAGGAAATTCTTTTCACCCTCTCAGCTAGACCTTCAATTCATTATTCACCAAAAATCACTGAGAAAACTTTTCATCTGTCCCCTGTCTCCCCTTCTACTCATCTCATATCATTCAGAAACCTTCCTTTATCAATTCTTCCCCTCATGTCTGTATCATATGAAGACATGGCCTTACTTCACACCAAGGCAAACCCCTCTAACACACATCTCATCCCATCTTCTTCAGATGCTCCTATTTGATACCTCACTTTCTCTAATCTTCAGTCTGTTCTATCTGCTGGCTGCTTTTCTGTTGTCTAAAAACGCACCCATTTCTCACCCAGCTGAAACAAATACACTCAATCCTGACTTGATCTGACTATCCCAAATAACTAATCTTCTATCTGTCTTCACATTTCCTGACTAAACTCCTTGAGAAACCCATCTTCATTTTCTGTCTCCACTGCTCACTATCTCATCTCTCATTTTCTTCTAAACTATCTAACTTCATCATCCAACTGCAGTTTCTCTCCAAAATCATCAATGATCTCTCTTATTTGCCATATTTTCTAGATTTTTTTTCAATCCTCATCCTTGTTAATCTCTCTGCAGCATTTGACGCTATTGATCATCAACTTCTCTGCCTGGATATTTTCTCATGATGCTACTCTCTCCTGATTGTCCACCTTCCTGACTGATGGCTCCTTCTCAGTTTTCTTTACTGTAAGAGTCTCTCGGGGCGTCTAGGTGGTGCAGTGGATAGAGCACTGGCCCTGGAGTCAGGAGTACCTGGGTTCAAATCCGGTCTCAGACACTTAATAATTACCTAGCTGTGTGGCCTTGGGCAAGCCACTTAACCCCATTTGCCTTGCAAAAAAAAACCCAACTCTAAAAAAAGAGTCTCTCTTTCTTACTAAGTTTTTGATCTCATTAGTTTTCCATTAGAATCTCTGCTGATATTTCCCAGATCTATATCGATGAAGGCCTAACCTCTCTTATGAGTTTATCTTGCATCACTAAATGTCTTTTGAACATCTCAATCTGATTATACCATAGGCATGTCAATCATATCCAAGACAAAACTTATTTTTCCTTCTACCTCTTTCCTTTCCCTACACACACACACACACACACACACACCGGCATACTCATTTCATTGCTGGGCCAATTCAAAACTTCAGGCAAAGGTCAAATCTTTTTTTTTTTTAGGTTTTTGTAAGGCAAATGGGGTTAAGTGTCTTGGCCAAGGCCACACAGCTAGGTAATTATTAAGTGTCTGAGACCGGATTTGAACTCAGGTACTCCTGACTCCAGGGCCAGTGCTCTATCCACTGCGCCACCTAGCTGCCCCCTCAGTGTCATTCTTGACTCTTTTCTTGAACTCACCCCATTTTACTAATCTCTTGTCAAGTCTAGTCATTTCTGCTTTCACTGTATCTCTGTACCTTCTTTCCATTTAGAGTCATCACCCAGGCTCAGGCTTGTCATGTTCTACCCAGATTTTTGCAGTAGCCTTTTGGTTCATCCTCCAGATTCAAGTCTCTGCCCTCTCCAGTCTATCAGTTGAAAATGTGATTTTCCTAAAGTACAGTCTGACCGTGCTACTCCTGTACTCAATAAACTCCAGTGACTTTTGATTCCCTTCATCCCTTCCTATTTTTACAGTCTTCTTAACAAGTAATTGCTTCCTTCCATGTGTCCTATGATCCTGTAGCATTATTTTTGTTGCACATGACTTTTTTTTCCCCCTTTCTGTACTGCATTTCCCTTGACTTTTACTGGTCATTCTCTGTGCCTTCTGTAGTCTTATTCTCCTTCATCTTCTTCTGGACTCAGCTCAACTTCTGCCTTCTGGAGGCTTTTACCAGGCCTCCCTTAATATTAGTGTCTATTTCTGAGAATATCTGCCATTTATTCTGTTAGTGTATATTTGCATATATAGATTAAACATAATTAGTTACATGTTATCTTCCCCTTATATATGAGTCCCTTAAAGGTAGTGATCATACATTTGACCTTTTTTGTATCCCTAATACTCTGTGCCTGTTGACTGGCATAGAGTAAACATTTAATATATGGTTGTTAAATTATTGATTTTGCTTTCTTAGTGTATTTGTTGTCTCCTGCATAGGGCATAATAAGAGTTGTTTCATTCTGTGTACTTGTATCACTGGCAAATAGTACAGAAATGTTTATTGATTGGATAAAGGCATCTCCTCACTTTAATAGGTAGCCACAGAGAATTGAGCATGGTGGTCCAACACTAAGGAGAGTGGAAATATGGGGTCTTAGGGATGTCATTAGAAATTGGCAGATAACTTGATCAGGCTTTTTCTAGCAATTGCATCCTTGGGGAATGTTTTTCCTATTCTTCAAGCAGAATTTCAAAAAGAGATTTGACACTTTAGCTATTTAAGGAAAGTGGTTAGTGAAATACCATAAGGAGGACTGAAATGGAATTTAGGAACAAAGTATTAGATGGTAGACATTGAACATCTGGTGGTTATAGTTTTTGCAAAATAGTTTTCACGTCCTGATGTTGCATGCTCATAGCACTTTCTAACATTACTTATTCTTTATATACTTTATCCCTGCTTACCTTTTCTTTAAGCTCCTATCACTAAAGTTGGATGCTATTTTCTAGCAAATATTCTTTTTCCCTTAAAAGAATCAGTGGGAGTTTAAGAAATAATATTTATGTACAAGGGAAAAGAAAATTTTAATTCAGGTAGTTAAAAATTCAAAGAAAAGGTTTCTCTTGCCTAATTAGCTAGTATTTATATACTGTTCTAGTATAACTTGACCCCTTTGTACTTTTTTTTTTTGCCTTTTGCAAGGCAGTGGGGTTAAGGCCACACAGCTAGGTAATTATTAAGTGTCTGAGGCTGGATTTGAACTCAGGTCCTTTTGACTCCAGGACCAGTGCTCTATCTACTGCACCATGTAGCTGCCCTGTGTCCTTCAAAGCAGAATATCACTCAAGTTTTTTCCAAATTTGGCTTGTCTGATTTAAGATTTGCCACTAGACTAATTCCCTCTATCCCATTATAATTCCAAATTATTCTTTTGATTCATGAATGCTGCAAGGTTTTTGGTGTCTACCCATATTTCTACACTTTTAGCTAAATAAGTTTGTCCCCTACTCCTGCTCTCCTTCTGGAGAGCGAATTAAAAATTTTATCATCTAAAGAAAGTAACACCCCAGAGACAGAGCCATTGAAATCTGAATACAGACTGAAGTACAGTTTCTCTCTCTCTCTCTCTCTCTCTCTCTCTCTCTCTCTCTCTCTATATATATATATATATATATATATATATATACATATATATACACACACACACACACACACACACACACACACACACTTGAGGTTTTTCATCTTCTTGGGGGGGGTTATGTTTATTCTTATGTATACTCTTATAACATTCGATTTACATCAATGTATGGCATGGAAACAATGTAGAGTCTGTCAGACAGCCTTCTGTGGGGGGGGAGGGAGGAGGGGGGAAAATTGTAGAATTCAAAGCCTTGCAAAAAAATGATGGCTACAGGGGCGGCTAGGTGGCATAGTGGATAAAGCACTGGCCCTGGATTCAGGAGTACCTGGGTTCAAATCCTGTCTAGACACTTAATAATTACCAAGCTGTATGGCCTTGGGCAAGCCACTTAATCCCGTTTGCCTTACAAAAACCTTAAAAAAATTGATGGGTACATATTACTGTTGTATATAATTGGAAAACAAAATTTTTTTTTGTCATCAATTAAACTCTTGCTGTGAACCAGGTTCTTAGGATACAAAAAATTAAATTGCTTCTTACTTTAGGAAATATATAAATATATATTATATATATATTTTAGAATATATATATATATATATATATATTCTAAAAGAGACAAACAGCTTTTCAACAGAAATATAAAATGACCTCAGAAATGTGGGGAAGGAGTAAGTTATCAGGAAAGGGCCTCATGTAAGAGGTGATGACATTGCAGCTGAAATTGAAGTGGGTTATGTTCTTCCAAGAGGCAGAAAAGAGGAGGGAGATAATTCCAAGTGTGAAAGATAGCCTTGGTCAAGACCTGGAGGCCAAGGATAGACATTCTGCATTAGAAACATTAAGCAGGTCAGTTTGCCTGAACTGAGGTTGTGTGAGAGGAAGTAGTATGAAATCAATCTTGGAGCCAGATTGGAAGGGCTTTAAATGGTCAAAGGATATGAACAGGCAGTTTTCAAATGAAATTAAAGCTATATGTAATCATATGAAAAATGTTCCAAATCATTATTGATTTGAGAAATGCAAATACTTAAAAATCTATGAGATGCTATCTCATACCTATCAGCTTGACTTAGATGACACAAAAGGTAAATAATCAATCTTGTAGAGGATGTGAGCAAATTGGGACACTAATACATTATTTGTGGATTTGTGAAATGATCAGCCATTCTGGAGAGCAATCTGGAACTATGTCCAAAGAGCAATAAAACTGATCATACTGTTTGACTCAGCAATACCAATAGCAGGTCTATATCTCAAAAAAATCATTAAAAATTGGGAAGAGTTTCACAAGTTCAAAAATATTTATAGTAGCTTTTTGTAGTGGCAAAGAATTGTAAACTTAGGGAATTCCCATCAATTGGAAAATGACTAAACAAGTTATTGTATATGAATGTTATGGAGTACTGTTGTTCTATAAGAAATCATGAGTGGTCAGATTTCAAAGAAGCATGGAAAGATTTACATGAACTGATGCTGAGTGAAGGGTATAGAACCAAGAGAACATTGTACACATTAACACCAACATTGTGAGACGATCAGTGATGAAGGATGCAGGTCCTTTCAATAGTTCAGAGATCTATTATGGATAATGCCATTCACATTCAGAGAAAAAAACCATAGAGTATGAATGTATATACTATGTTCACTTTTTAAAATAAACTTTTTATTTTTTTCCTTCTTTTCTCAAGGTTTTTTCCTTTTCCCTTAGTTCTAATTACTCTTTCACAACATGATTAATATGTAAATATGTTACACACAAATGTAAATGAACAACTTTTACTGGTTCACTGCCCCATGGGGAGGGGGAGGGAAGGGAGGGTGGTAGAAAAATGTGGAACTCATAAATTTGCAAATTGATGACTACTGAAGAACTAGCTACTTTTGCATGTAATTGGAAAAATAAAAATAAATTCAATTAAAGAAATAAATTAAAAAAAAATTTTCAATGATTCCCCTTTGCCTCTAGGACAAAATCCAAATTCCTCTCTGCATTTAAAATCCTTCAAATCTGTCTCCAGCTTATTTTTCAAGATTGATTTCATACTACTTCCTCTCACACAACCTCTCTTCCAGGCAAAATGACCTGCTTAATGTTTCGAGTGCAGAATTTCTATTCTTGGCCTCCAGGCCTTGACCAAGGCTGCCTTTCACACTTGGAATTGTCTCCTTCCTCTTCTCTGTCTCTTGGAAGAACTTTACTCCCTTCAATTTCAAATGCAATATCACCTCTTACATGAGGTCCTTCCTGATAGCATTCCCCTCCTCACATTCCTGAGGCCACATTATATTTCTATTAAAAGGTTGTTTTTCTCTTTTAAAATATATAAATTTCCTAAGGTAAGAAGCAATTTATTTTTTTTTTGTATCCTTAGAACCTGGACCATAACAAGAGTTTTTAATTGATG
The DNA here is from genome assembly GCF_037893015.1 of Macrotis lagotis. Classification (NCBI taxonomy): domain Eukaryota; kingdom Metazoa; phylum Chordata; class Mammalia; order Peramelemorphia; family Peramelidae; genus Macrotis; species Macrotis lagotis. Next base: position 710,794,435 of record NC_133658.1, on the reverse strand, counting down.
AGTGAGAGAAGCAACATGAATGACCTTGAAGTTGCAGATTGGGCATCTAGGACCAACAGTGCCTTCAATAGAGGGAAATGAGAACATGGGTAGATTTTGAGTGAAAAGATAATGAACTGTATTTTGTACTTGTTGAACTTGAAAAATACCCATGAACTCAAACATCAAAAGGCAATAGTTTTATCCCTGTTCACTCCCTAAAGCTATAGAAGACAAATCCTTTCCAAGGGACCTAGGTGGCATAGTGGCCAGAGAGATGGACCTGGTTATAGGAAGAGATGTGAGTTCCAAGAAGGTCTTGGACACTTACTACTGGTGTGACCCTGGACAAGTTGTTTAACTTTTGTTGTTGTCAGTATCCTCAGTCGCAAAAAGGAAATAGTAATAAATAATCGGATCTGGTTCTTGTGAAGATCAAGTGGGATAAAATACTTCACACAATATGTCCTTAACATTGGTTTCCTTCCTTTATTTTTTCTCTTCTATTCTTTATCCTGCCCAGTTGAAATAAAACTCTACAAAGCTAGGGAACATGTTTCCATATTGTTGTTTTTTTTTTTTTTGTATCATCAACAACTCTCTAGACCCTTAACTCTTTATATTTGTCTAAAGCTGGATGGATTAAGAAGTTAGTATAGTCCTAGAGATTTAGAAAGAAATATTTAAGTACTACTTATTTTGAATGAGTCATATGTTTAGATTCTATGGATTTATTACAGGGTAAGGAGTTAATCATCTTGTGTGTCTCATTTTATTATGAATTCTGGATGTATTATGATGGTTAACAGACATTTTTTGAAAAAATGTTTATCTTTTTTCTCCTAAAAAAGTCTTATTGATTTTAAAAAACACATCTAGTTATGGTTTCCTAGTAACCACCTTCCTTCTCACCCATACAATTAAGGAAAAGAAATCAATACATCAACTGAGTCTGATCACAAGACCTAATCATCTGTAGCTTCTCCCCTGCCTCCCTTCCAATTTCTCTATCAAGAAGAAGGATGTTTCATTTATCAATCATATGGAATCAAGACTAATGATCTTTTCATGTGTTGTTTTCTTTCATATTATTATGACATTGTGTTTACTGTTCTTGATTTTCCTTACTTTGCCAGATTCATTCATAAAAGCCTTCCCAATTTTATCTGAATTGTTCTGAATAATAATTTCTTACAGAATAATAGTATTCTATTGCATTAATTTGGAAGGGAGTTTGGTGAAGTAGATAGAGGGATACCCCTAGTAAGACCTCATTGGTTTCAAGTCTTAACTCTTAATACGTTGGGGTTTTTTGTCTTTTGCCTGGGCTACTCATTTACCCTCCTAGTTACTCTAATGCTAAGTGATAAAGATGCTTGTCTATTTCTACTGTAGACAATACCAACTAGCAATTCAATGACATTATTCCCATGTCCTATCAAGCAGCTTCCTGGAAACCAGTCTTTGGATTCGGGGGGGGGGGGGGAGTATGGTTGCAGAGTAAAATAGAATAGATTGTCATGAGGGAGATTAGGTTAGTTTTACTTTACTGATCAACGTTTGTTGCCTAGTACTAGTGGAACCATAGTTCCATTCAGTGGATATGTCTACTTGGCTGAGGAGCCAAAGGAGTACAGCTACCAACCAGTTGTGGAGCTTTGATTGAATATTGTTAAATCAAAATCCCCCTAAACCAGTATCAACAGGCTACTGCAGCACCAAGATGTCTTGGTGATTTGGGAAAGATCTAGTTCTAAAAGGTTTCCCATTGTATCCAGGACAATATTGGTTTTTCTGTTCTTATTATAACTGGCCAATGGGCTCAGATGGTTTGGAGGAGACTGTGAGACTGATGGTATGGCACAATATACCCTCTCTTTAATCTAAATTACATGCATGTCATGATATCACTTCCTTGATGTTGTCTTTGAGCTCAAAGGACTACTACTAACTACTTACTACTTGGAAGGAGTTTCCTCAACTCAGCTTCCCTATACTTTATTGATGAAATCACAGGTCTAATCCTTATTATCTTCATATATCATAGTAGTTTTAGCCTTTCTTTCTGTTACTATATATATTTTTTCCTTTTCCCCTATGAAGACTTTCTTGGTGTATTTTTCTAAATCTTTTATGACTAAATTTAACAAAATATTAATATAGGACAAATAGTTCAGAAACATGATAATCCAGTTTTATTTTATTTTTAAAAATGTATTTATCCCTATTTTTGTACAAATGAGTTTTTTAATACTTTACTAAAATATTCTCAAGAGTAATCATAAGGGGTGGCTAGGTGGCATAGTGGATAAAGCACTGGCCTTGGAGCCAGGAGCACCTGGGTTCAAATCTGGTCTCAGACACTTTATAATTACCTAGCTGTGTGGCCTTGGGCAAGCCACTTAACCCCATTTGCCTTGCAAAAACCTAAACAAAACAAAACAAAACAAAACAAGAGTAATCATAATACCCCTTCCCCCCCCAAAAAATATAGACTTGCATGAGTGATAAAGTGAAGGAAAGAGAAAAAAATTAATAATAATAATAGGTGCAGCCAGGTGGCACAGTGGACAGAGGCTGGGCCCTGGAGCCAGGAGTACCCGAGCCCAAATTTGGCCCCAGATATCCAACAGTCAACCAGCTGCGTGACCTTGGGTAAGCCACCCCAACCCCATTACCCTGCAAAAAACAAAAAAAGACCCAAAATAAAATAATAATAATAATAACAATAATAATCATAATAATAGTAGGGGTGGCCAGGTAGCAGAGAGGACAGAGCATTTGCCCTGGAGCCAGGAGAACTCTGGTCCAAATCCAACCTCAGACACTCAACAGTCACCCAGCTGTGTGGCCCCAGGCAAGCCACCCAGCTCCATTTGCCCTGCAACCCCCCCCAAACAACAACAACAACAACAACAACAAATAATATTAATAATAATGATGATAATGATGATGATAAATGTGCTTCAGTCTGTGTTCCAACACCTCCAGCTCTGTCACAGGTGGATCACATTCTTTATAAGTCCATCACAAAAGCTACTTCCACATTTTTCCACTGTTGCCATTGCTGATCGCAACTCCCTCCATTCATACCACCCCACTACCATATACTATATTTTCTCTCTCCTTTCACTCTGTCCCACTTCTTAAATGTGCTGTAGGGTAGCTTAGTGGTGCAGCAGACAGATCCCTGACCCTGGGGCCAAGAGGCCTAGAACCCACATACCACCCCTTAGGCCCAGCATCTACCTGGCCCTATGGTCCTGGACAGGCCATCCAGTCCCCAACCCCTTGCAAGAAGTAAAAAATAAAATGTGTTATATTTGACCACTCTCCCCCCACGGTCCATCCTCTGCTCAATCACTCACATTGCCCCCCCCTTCCCCCTGTCCCCCCTTCTCTCCTTCTTACTCTAGATGTCTATACCCCTTTGACTATATATGCTGTTTCCTTTCCTAGCCATCTCTGATGAGAGTGAAGGTTCCCTCATTTTCCCTTGCCTTCCTCCGTTCCATATCATTGCAATAGCTCATTGTAATAAAAAAAATCTTATATGAAATATCTTGGCCCGTTCCATCTCTCCTTTTTCTTTCTCCCATTATATTTCCCTTTTAGCCATTGACTCCATTTTTACACTATATTATATCTTCAAATTCAGCTCTCTCTTGTGCTTCATCTATAAAAGCTCCTTCTACCTGCTCTATTAAATGAGAAGGTTCATATGAGTATTAACAGTATCAGTTTTCTATGCAGGAATACATGTAGTTCATCATCATTAAGTCTCTCATATTTTCCCCTTCTTCTCTACTCTTTATGCTTCACCTGAGTCCTGTATTTGAAGAGCAAAACTTTCTGTTCAGCTCTGGCCATTCCAACAGGAACATTTGAAATTCCCCTGGTTCATTGAAAGTCCATCTTTTTTCCCTGGAAGAGGACATTCAGCCTTCCTGGGAAGTTCATTTTTGGCTGCATTCTAAGCTCTTTTGCCTTCCGGAATATTATATTCCAAGCCCCATGAGCTTTTAATGTAGTTGTTGCTAAGTCCTGTGTGATCCTGACTGCAGCTCCGTGATATTTGAATTGTGTCCTTCTGGGTGCTTGTAATATTTTCTCTTTGACTTGGGAGTTCTGGAACTTGGCTATAATATTCCTAGGGGTTGGTTTTTTTGGGATCTCTTTCTCTGGGGGATCGGTGGATTCTCTCCATTTCTATTTTGCCCTCTGCTTCTAGGATATCAGGGCAATTTTCCTGTAGTGGTTCTTTGAAAATGATGTCAAGGCTCTGATCATGACTTTCAGGTATTCCGATAATTTTTAAATTATCTTTCTTGAATCTGTTTTCCATATCAGTTGTTTTTTCAATGAGATGTTTTACATTTTCTTCTAATTTTTCCTTCTTTTGGCTTTGAAGTATTGTGTCTTGATTTTTTGTAAAATTTGCAACCTCCCTCAGTTCCATTCTACATCTGAAGGTTTGTTTTCCTCAGAGAGCTTTCTTATCTCCTTTTCCATCTGGCCAATTCTGCTTTTTAAAGCATTCTTCTCCTCATTAACTTTTTGAACTGTTTTATCCATTTGACCTATGCTGGTTTTTAACATGTTGTTTTCTTCAGCATTTTTTTCTTTTGGATCTCCCTGACTAAGCTGCTGACTTCTTTTTCATGTTTTTTCTGCATCTCTCTCATTTCTTTTCCCAATTTTTCTTCTGTCTCCCTCACTTGATTTTCATTCTTTTTTGAGCTCTGTCATAGCCTGAGCCCAATTTCTGTTTTTCTTGGAGTCTTTAGATGCAGTAGCTTATACTTCCTCATCTTCAGACTGAGTATTTTGATCCTTCTTTGGATCATAGACAAAGTATTTCTCAATGGTGTTCCTCTTTTTTTCTCTGCTAACTCATTTCTCCAGCCTGTGCCTGGTTTTGGGGTGCTTCCTGAACTTTTGAGTATTACTGGAACATCCCCCAACAAGGATCTCCATGTGTGAGGCTCTGTCTTCTCTCCTGGTCTGTGAATGACCACAAGTGCACCCTTCTGCCATGGGGCTGAGGTCGGGGGGGGGCATGCTGTTCTATGGAGGGCCCTAGACTGTGAACAGGATCTGGTCAGAGCCCCAGAGTCCTTTTCCTGGGACTGAGGACAGACCTTGGCAGTCTCTCTCCTCTCCACTTCCTAGGCTTAGCACTCATGCCTGGGTGCTCCTGTTTACTGGCTCCTGCTTTTGGTTCCTGGATCTAGGCTGCCTCTACCACCTTGCTCGCTTAGTGCCCTGAGGGCTGGGCTTCATGCACTCTCTCTGGCAGAGTTCCTCTGCTGATCTTTCAAGTTGCGTCCAGTGCTCCCCGATAGATCAGGAAACTGCCCCCGCTGCCGTGAGCCATGGCTCCCAGTGCCTTGGGACTGCCTCCAGGAGGCTGAAGTTCCTTCACTCTGGCAGGCCACCTCTCTAACCATCTGGAGCTGAGCCTTTCCGCTCTTTTTCAGGTTATCTCGATCTGGAGAATCATCTCACTGGATCCCTCTGTGGGTTCTGTCTCTTGAAAATTCAGTTAGAGCCATTATTTTATAAGTTTGGAAATATCAGAGAGAGAGAGCACCTAAAAGACCATCCTCTCCTGTTGCCATCTTGGCTCCGTCCCCCAGTTTTATTTTCAACATAATTATTTGTAGAGGAAAACAATGAATCTCTTATTAGTTACTTTATTAGTAAGCCAGAATATTAAGTGTCTACTCTTAAATCCAAGTTCATTATTCTTCATTTCCTCCATACTTTCCAAAAAGGTTGCATTTTTGAATCAAGGGAGTTGTCTTGGTTTTCTGAAGATATTTAAACTTGCTTTAAAGGTTTTTAGAAAAAAAATTAAAAAAAAATTTTTTAAGTGGCATTGTGGTATTAATTACAATAAGTGATTTAGTCTTGGGGTTAGGAAGCATTCTATCATATTGAATCCTTCATGTGTCTGCCAAATATATCTGGTTCTCATAGCCTAGAATGTGTTGTGCACCTTGTGTTGGACTTATCCTTGGTTTATATCCTTGGGTTATTTGATGGGACTTCCAGGGGTTGCCACAGGTTGTAAAGCTAACCCAGTTCTGGATAGGAAGGAGGGAATAGAACATTTTGAAGTGTTGGCTAGTTCTAGTCTCGGGTTTCAAAGGCTGTTTGTTCTCTTACATAATTTACCAGAAAAATCTTTGGAACTCTTAAGTAAGGGGATATTAGAGGGAAGGAAGTGACAAGAAGATTCACAATTGATTTGACCTTGCTTAACCTCCTTCTAACCTATTTTTTTATGTATCATTTGTTCTTATGTTGTCTGTTCACATTATATTAAATTGTACCTACTTGTATATTTCTAAGCATTTCATCTTTCCATGCTTATACTTTTTCTGGTTGAAATTCTGGAGAGATCCAGGCTGAAAGTCTGAAAATGAGATTATAGAGTTAGAGCTGGAACAGGTGTTCTTTACCTGGGTACTAGTTAAAAAAACTCACCTTTTGAGAACTTTATTTTAATATAATTGGTTTACTTTGTAAAGTTATGTTTTATATGTATTTGAAAGCATTTTTCTGAGATAAGGTCCAAGGGATGCCAAGGGATCATGACTTTGTTGAGCTAAAATAAATCTCTCATTTTACAGATGAAGAAACTGAGTCCCAGAGAAATTAAGTGACTCCTGTTACAAATTAAGCACTCTTTTCCCTATAACACACTGATTAGATTAGAGACCTTAGAAAGAACTAATTTAGGCTTGGGGTGAGGGCTGAGCCTGTTTGAGGGCAGCACAGGGGCTCAGACATTTCATCCCTTTTAAAGCATCCACCTATTATAACTGTATAATTGTGCTGTGATATATTCTGTGATCCACCTAATACTTAATGTGCTTCTAGTCTGGTTTGACTTTTTTCCCCCTAGGAAGAGGCTAAAATCTCTTCATTATAATATAGACAGTGCAGTGCATTTTGAATACAAATTTATACATGTTCAGAGTAATTTTTCTTGTGATTGTCTCTACCCTGGAGAAGTGCCTTTAATGAATTACATACAAATTGTGTAATTTAAGAAGTTAATTTGGTTTTCTGGTTACACAGGACTAAGAACAGCCCTTGTAGAAAGAGATGATTTCTCATCAGGGACCAGCAGCCGAAGCACTAAGCTGATCCATGGTGGGGTGAGATATCTTCAGAAGGCCGTCATGAACCTGGATTATGAGCAGGTAATTGTGTATGCTAGTTGTTAAACAAAAATTGCTACTATGCTGTTTTCCCCTCTCCAATTAAATCAGGCTTTTAAATGGCTTTTAATGTTTCCTCCTGTTGGAAATATCTGTTTAATGTGTTCTGCAGGAGTATTTTTTCAGGAGAGGTGTGACAGTTTTTTACTGGAGTGTTAGAGGCAGCATAGTGAATAGAGAAGCCTCAGAATCAGGAAGACTTGGATTAGAGACCTGCCTCTAACACATATTGTGTATATGACCCTGGAAAAGTCATTTAACCTTTTTTGTACCCAGGCAGCTCCTTTAAGATTGAGATGTGGAGTAGGAGTCACATCCACATTGGGATGGTTTCCTCTCCAGGAGTTTCCTATAGCAGTGAAATTATAGTTTCAATACAAAAAAACAACTACTTATGGGTAATATAAGGCCATCCAAGTGGCAGATTTGTAGAACCATTCTTGAACCTGGTGCCTTTAAGCAACTATGATTTAGCTCCCTCTATGTCCAAAGGGTTTTTTGTGTGTCACTGTTTTAATTCAGGGGCAGTCTCTGGCTCCTTTCCTATAGCTGTCACCATCTAGTCATGTTATCAGGGGCAAATTCTTAAGGGGAATGAAGATTTGAGGCATATTTTCCACACTATAATTCAGCCTTGTGTCCAATTTTCCCAGGCTAGGAGGAGGCAATGGCATTTTTCTAGAAAATAAAAATTCAACAGAATTTTCTTTCTCTGTTTTGCACACAGAAGACTGTAATAACAACTTGACTTCAAGTAATTTTGTACCTACCATTTCCATGCCCCTTTGAAATACTCTGGGCATCTCTGGTTTGCATTGGTGGGGGAGATGGTTTATGTAAGGGGAAAAAAAATCTAAGGTACCTACCATCGAGTAATCTATCATCCCTTGCAGGGACAAATGTTTTATGGAGCTGGGGCAACAATAGAGGGAATACAAGATAAATGGTTTGTATAATCATGTAGCTCAAGTCAGGGAAATATCTTACATCTGGGAACCCCAATGGCATGTTTTCCCCCTATGCAAATACAGTGAAGGTTTCTAAAAATCCTTGAAGTTGACAGCATGATGTATTATTGGAAATATGATTAAGATATTTCCTGGCTCAGAGGTAGAGAGGGTTGTGTGTATCAATCAGTTGGCAGGACATTTCCCACCCCCTGCTTTGGAAAACACCATAATCTGTTACTGCCAAGCTAATTTTCCATATTTTGCTTTTTAGTACAAGTTGGTGAAAGAAGCACTTCATGAGCGTGCCAACCTGCTTGAGATTGCTCCCCATTTATCTCATGCACTACCTATAATGCTTCCGATTTACAAGTAAGCTTTTTGAGATCCCCTGTGCTCTGTCTGCTCAGCTGGAGTTAACATGACATTGTCTTAGCAGGAATATGCCTACAGTGGGCTTTCCTTAATGCTTATAATTGGTGCTTATTTCTCTTTTAAAAATATTTTCCCTTGCTGAATTTTAAAAGCATGATTTTCTCCAAATGATTCTTTTTTGACACCATTTAGTTTTTAAGGACCTGATTTTTCTAAGGAGGTGACAATCACCCTCTGCATTTGTAGTCAGGAGCTTCTTACTCTAGTTTCCTTAGGCATACTGATGAGCTAAATTTGCATGTGGGAAAACCAAAGGTGTGAAGGCTGAAGCCAAGAAGCACCACTTTTGAAAAATTTGACCAGAAACGCCTTGGAAAGTTCACATTGACAAAAAGATTTTCAGTGATTTTCATTATAAGTATTCTTTTGTGCTGAAACATGAATTTATAGGTTTCTGCCATGTTTATGACACTTTTTTTTTACCTAAGTAGAAATGAATTGCAATGATATTTGTTCAAATGGGAACATAACATTATGTTTGAGGGTTTATAGTTAACTCTGGTCATTCTCAAACCATTTTTATATTTCTTTGGAGAGATGAAATAGCTATGGATTCCAAGTTATCAAAAAATCTTATATTGTAGCCATTATTATTTCTTTTAAAGGAAAATTAACCTTGTTTCTACCTTGTAGGTTACAAAGAGTAACCCACTTAGAGTTCTTCTAGTGTAAAAGAGAACAAGCTTTAGTCTTAATGTTTATATAAAGTACTTTATACATTTTAATTGCAATAAACCCATTGTTTTCATTAGTTGCATTTGACAATTATTTTATTGTACTGATGAAAGCATATTTATGTTGAGCATATACCATCATGCCCATTTAATTAAAACTGGCCTTTCTTCAAATGTTATACTGAGATGCAATGCACTTTGAGTCATCTTTTAAATACAGAATTTAGAATTTGCTAAATTTTCCAAATTTCAAATTCAAAGTGATTCTCAATGGACAAATACAAATTTTGCAACCTGGAGACACTGATGAGAACTATTTGGATTAGAGATATCAATTATCTGAAAAATCAGGTTATATATTAATGATTTTCAAGGGGCATTAGCTCAAATTCTCCAATTCTTTGTTCTACTTTTCTCAGCAGTTGACTTGTTTGCCTTAGAATACTCATTTAAATTCTCACCCATCTATTTCAGTAGGTAAATGTCAAATGTTATTTTTTGAATCTCACATTTAATACCTTTGTGTTGTTACTATTATTTTGCTTTATTGTGCTTAAATAAAAGAATTGTAATTTTTTTTAGTTTTTTTTTTTTTTTATTTTTGCAAGGCAATAGGGTTAAGTGGCTTGCCCAAGGCCACACAGCTAGATAATTATTAAGTGTCTGAGGCTGGATTTGAACTCAGGTTCTGACTCCAGGGCCACTGCACCATCTAACTGCCCCAAGAATTGCAATTGTTAATTGTCATCTTTTTGCTGTGATTTTTTTTTTAAGTGTCATCTTTTTTGCTGTGATATTTACTTGTCCTAAACATCATCTTTTTCCCCACCTACATTATTCCTCTATAGGTGGTGGCAATTACCTTACTACTGGGTAGGAATAAAGCTGTATGACCTGGTTGCAGGAGCTCATGGCCTGAAAAGCAGTTATGTCCTTAGTAAGACAAGAGCACTTGAACATTTTCCAATGTTGCAGAAGGACAAGCTGGTAGGAGCTATTGTCTATTATGACGGTATGTTTTTCTTATTGTAAAAAAGCAATTATATACTCTTCTTCATTTTCATGACTATTGTATGCTATAATGACTTCCATTAGTTGAATATGTATAATTAGGAGAAATAAGATTTACTTGTTCAATAACTGATTAGAGTTCTGAGAAATGGTTATTTAAGTTATACAGGTTAACCACGGGGCTTCCCTTTGGGTACACAGAAGAAAAGAATGGTCATACATTATCTATACATAATAGATCAGTCAGTTGTAAGTTTCTTTCTATTTGGGAAAACATCTCATTTGATCTCACTGAAGCTAGCCAATAAAGCTGGATTATCTAGTAGCTAGATTACTATCTGGTTGATTCACTGGAGATATCTGATCTCTTCACAGAAAGCTAAGACTCTAGCATGAGTCTTAATACAAACTGCCTCGTGTTTAAAATGAATCTGGTATTGTTTCAATGAGCCCTATTTAATGAGCTAGTTTTTCTATATTTTAGTAGTTGAAAACTGAATATTGAGCAAAACTTGATTTGTATGTGAAAAGTTGCTTGCTGCACATAGACATTTCCCCCCCAATCTCCTCTTGCCACTTTTTTTCTTGAGAATCTTTCAGTGGCTTTTTGATTCCTTGGAGACTTTGTGTTTTATTTAAAAACATCGAAAATTCTCTCTAGATCTAGATGAAGGGCTTCCCATAGTGTTTCTGATTTTAAAATAATTGATTTTTGTATTTTCCCTTTTTTTCTGGAATTTTACTTCCCATCTCATGGTTGGTTTGGTCCATTTTCCATCATCTCTTCATGGATTTGGACCCCACCCTATGTCATTTAATTTGCTGTGTCTTTGACAGAAAAGACTTTCCTTATGAATATATTATAATATTGCAAGCAACCATAGATCTCTTAGGTTTCCAGATGAAACCTCTATTTTCAAGGGGTTATAAACTCAGAGGAAAATGCCCTCTGGGCTGAAACTAGACATATGTGTTCCTTGCCCAGGAAACAATTTTTGCACATAATATTTAAACAATGAAGGTGGGTAGATATTTAATTCTATGAAAATAAAGCAGGTTTTTCTGTTCATTTCATTTAGTCTTTGAAAAAGTACTATTTTTAGGTGAAATTTTATATTTTTTATGTCTCTAATGTTACTTCACTTGAAGGGAACCTATATAAAATAGGACCTTTAGTGTATTTCTGGATGGAAAGTAAAGTAATTTTGGAATGATACATAAAATGTTGGAGGAGGGTTGTGATATGGAATAGCCTAGAGGAATTTTCACTTGCATGGATGTAACTGCATGTACATTATGATAAATAATTTTTTAAATTCACAGAATTCTATGGCACGAAGAACATCTTAGATTGTGTGCTCAGTATTCAATGAAGTATTCCTGTGGTGTGGTTCTTGTATTTAGTAGGGCACATCCAATCATACCTTGAGGGAAAGTTTAATTCTAGCTTAACCCAGTATGACTTTTAAGCAGTCCTAATGTTTAGAGACCTCACAATACTATGGAGTGTTTTTAAGTCTCCTTTCTGCTTCCCCGTGTTATGTTCCCAAATTGATTTAAATCCTTTCATTTGTCTGTCAAGCTTTCAGATAGGAAGAGGGAGGGGAAACAGTATGTATGAGTGAGAGTGTGTATCTGTCAGGGGCATTAGGGACTAAACTGAAGAAAATGCCCCCAGCAGAAACAGCATTTTAAAAAAATCTTAAGAGTTTTATACAAACATTAAAAGGTAGAGAATTCACAGTTTGAGTTGTCTTCCAACATCTGAACACTACAGGGTGTCCACTTAACTACTTTCTTGGTCCCCTCCTGTTGTGTCTACATGTTAAAGGACAACCTTAACTGTGAATTTCCTCTTTCTGCGTCAAACCCTTAATGTTAATTCATTGTAGTTTTTATTGGGTGATTATATAAAATCGGTTCCTTGGTTTGTGAGGACTTAGAATACATTCTGTAAAGAGCATCCAACTATCTTAACTGACTTGGAAGTATTTCCTATTTTTGCCCCTTTTGAATTATTGCTAACCTCTCCTCCCACATTCCCATTTTAGATACTTATTCACTATTTCCATCACACCCAAGGCATTCCTTTTAATGTAATTTTAATTTAACAAAATCATTTAGACTAGATTTGGATCTTTAGAGCAGGGTTTTCTTTTTACTTTTTTCATGCCATGGAACCCTTTCTCAGAATGTCTGTACCCTTTCTCAGAATAATATTTATTGTTATATTAATAATTAAAAAAAGAAAAATTAAATTTCAAGGAGACCTTAGTGAAAATTAAGATTGTTTTTTCCCCCCATCTGAATTGATGGAATTCCTGAGTCTATGGACTTCTGGACATCTGCTTTAGATGGTTATTTGAGAGAATATCAGTGTACCTCTGATTTTGGTGATGGAGTTTCATAGATTGTTGCCTCTTTTTGACATTCTGGCTCCTAAATTCTTGCTGCATTACTGAATGCTATTTTCCTCCATTAGTTTCATATTCTGAAAGAACTGTTTTGGTTGCTATTCCTTCTGCACAACATTCTGCATTTTATCTCCTTGATTTCTGCACAGACTCTCTCCTCCACCCACCTCCATTCTTTTTCAAAATATTTATTTATTTAATACAATGGGTTAAGTGACTTGTCCAAGATCACACAGCTAGGGAATTATTAAGTGTCTGAGGCAGGATTTGAACTCAATTCTTCCTGACTCCTGGGATGGTGCTCTGTCCACTGCACCACCTAACTGCACCCCGCGCCCCCCCCCCCCCCCCATTCTTAACATTTACTCCCACCTCACCTCTAAATCTTAGAATCCATCATTTTTCTTCTAATATCTTCTAAAATTTTTGATTATAAACTCAGGTCAACCTTTTACAGGAAGCCTATCCTGATTAGTACTAATTTATGTGTGTGACTATATGTGTATATATATATCTATCTTTGTGTGAATGTGCGCAATTTTCATTAATCTTTAGTTTTCAGATCACCTACATTTCCCAGTATATACCTACTACTTCTTCTGCTTTTAAATTTTAAAAAAGTAGAGTTTAGCAAAATATAAAAAAATATTGTATGTAGTGTCTCATACCTATAGCACTTTCCTCCCCAAGAAGCCAGGTAAAATGCCTTCTTATATCTCTGTTCTGTGGCCAAGTTTTATTTTTTTATATTTAAAAATTTTTGTATAATTTTTTACCTTTTTCCCCCACTTCCACCCCCCAACTAGAAATTTCTTGAGGTAATGGACTATCTTGTCATCTCAGAATGATACCCAGCATGAGTAGACACTTAATAAATGTTTATTGTTGAATCAAATTGGTAATTTGGGCTAGACTTAAAATGAAGAGATCTGAGTTACTTGTTCCAAGGAGTAGGAGTAGTTGGTTTTCATATTTGCTCTTTACTTTATCTTTACTAAACTTTGAGTTTAACAGCAATGTATATTCTTAATTCTTAGATCTATTGACCTGAACTTTGACTTTTTCATGAGTTAATGAAATATGCTTTCAACTTTTACTTTATTTTTAAAATAGCATAGACATAGCATAGCTTGAAAACAAAACAAGAAGGCGGATGCTGTGTGAAATAGTGCAAAGGGCTTCATCATTTGCTTTAAATTCTCTGGGTCTCAATTTTATTCATCTGTAAAATGGAGAATTTAAATTGCATAATCCCCAAGATTCATTCATTAAAGTCTTGAATTCTGTGAAGTATTATAGTCCTTTGTTCTTGTGAATAAGGTCACATTTGCAAATAGTGTCATTTTGGCCTAAATGTATTGATAAAAGATAAAATAACAAAATTGAAAATAAGGTATAGACAGTATACTTTGACATGACATAGTAATATTTTACTTCAGTTTACTGAATATATATATATATATATATATATATATATATATATATATATATATACATACATATATATGTCTCACCATTTATATAGAAGTTAATCTGTGTTCTAAATGTACCGGGAAAGATTTATTTTTTAAAAGGAATTAAGTGGGTAGGATAAATAAGATTTAGGCAGGTAGATGGTAAACTGGATAGAGAGCTAAGGTTGGAGTCAGGAGGACCCCAGTACCTCAGACACTAGCTGTGTGACTCTGGTCAAGTCACAACCTCTATTTGCCTCAGTTTCCTCAATTGTAAATTAGATATGGAAATAACCCTGACCTTCCAAGGTTGTTTCAAGGGTAAATCATATTTTTTTATTATCCAGTTTTCAAACCTTAAAGCACTATCCTGCTAGCTACTATTATTGTTCTTGGGGGGAATGTAAATGATTACTTGATTCATCTATTTTATATATAAGTATTTTATATATTCAGGTACCCTTGCATAGTGGCACTAAAATATAGTTGATCACTTGAATATTTGCCTTCAAATTCTCTCTACTTTTTGATCAGGCCTTTTCTTACTTTAGTTATAAAGGGAGAATAACTGGATAAAATTCTAAGCTGACTGAGTCTAAACTGAGCTGGGATTTGGTAGAGAAGCTTCAAAATACTGTGATAGTTCCTAGCTGTCTTCATCAACTACAGGCTCACCTCTTTCCCGACCATCTTTTGCACAGTAGTCAAAACAATCTTGATTATGAACAGGACTAATCATATTAGTTGTTCCTGTAGTTTTTTTTTGCCAAGATCTCTCTTTTATTTCCTTATCTTCTTTCAGTCCTTTCTTATCCCATGGTTACTTTGTCTATAGCTTTTCTCTCACCCCAGTCCTCCATCATTGACTTGTATTTTTCCTTGGGGCGAGGTTTTTTTCTCAGATATTGATCTCCTTACATAAATGCTTTTGCCTAGTAGAGTAATGAATTGAATTTTACTTCACCATCCAGGGTGAGCCTAGAAGGTAAAAATGAAATCTCAGCCTGACATTTAAAGCCTCTATGTATTGTTGTTTGCTTGTTGTCTCCTCCACGAAGATTGTTTTTTATTTTGTTTGGTTTGCCATTCTTTGTGTCTCTAATACTTGGCACAGTGCTTGATGGGCAATTAATATATGTCTGTTGACTGACTGGCTTTAACCTACCTTGCCAGACTCATTTCACTCTACTCTTATTGTTATGGTGCAGTGGCTAGAGCACTGGCCTTTGTATCAGGAGGAAGGGAGTTCAAATCCTGTCTCAGACACTTACTAGCTGTGTGACCTTGGGCAAGTCACTTAATCCTTCTTGCCTCACATCCATGACCATCTCTAGTTATCCTGTTTCATATCTGACCACTGGACCCAGATGACTCTGGAGAAGAAAGTGAGGTTGGTGACTTAGTACAGCAACCCCTCATTCAAATCCAATTCATGTTATCATCGTATCACCTCCCTGATGTCATGGTGGTTTTCAAAAATGAAGGACAAGCATCATCATATATTATACACTGCAATAAAATATACAGCTGACACTTCACTGTTCTTCTCTTACCTCCATGCATTGATAGAGAATAATAGTTCTATTGCTCCCTGCCTCATGATTATAATGTAATCTTTCTTCCTTTTTATGGACATCCTTTCTTCCTTCTGAGTCAAATTCAGGGGTCACATTTTCCTGAATCCTTTGATTATCCAGTCAGCTAAATATTACTTCTTATCTTTCATATTTTCCTAAAATATTTTGCTTAAATCTTCTTTGCCTTTGTAACATACTATCTTTTGTTATTCTTATTGGTACATAGTAGATTATATGTTTGGGGGACTAGTATTTTTGTTTTCTTCCTAGATATTCATGCCTTTGGTAAGAGGTCTGCTTCCATGTATTCAGTTATCAACTCCATAAATGAGACCTAAATATCTAATCCTAATTTCTTTTGATTGCCACTTCCTTATTTCCAGTTGCTGCTGAGCACTTCACCCAGGTATCTTATTGACACCTCAAAATCAGCATGAGCAAAGTGAAACTTTCATCATCATTCCCTCTAAATTCACCCCTCTTCTAACTCTAACTTTATTTCTTTGGTGGAGTCCATCCTCTTTGTTCCCAGTCAACCAGGCTTTTAACCTCAGTCATTTTTGACTCTTTCCTTTATTTCACAACTCCACCCATCTACCCCCAACACTGACTGTCCTGTCATGGTTCACATCTGTCTCTTTTCCCTCTATTTACTCTACCAACACCTTATTAGATTTGGCCCTTGTGGGGTGGCTAGGTGGCACAGTGGATAGAACACCGGCCTTGGAGTCAGGAGTACCTGAGTTCAAATCCAGCCTCAAACACTTAATAATTACCTAGCTGTGTGGCCTTGGGCAAGCCACTTAACCCCATTTGCCTTACAAAAACCTAAAAAAAAAGAATTGACCTTCGCCCCAAGTATTGAATTAGCTTCCAAATCTGTCTCCCTGCCATCTAGTCTCTACATAATCCATTCTAACCAATAGAATAGGATCAAAGGTTCCTTAACCTAAAGTTGGTAGGGACTTCAGAATATGTAACACCTACTTTTTCATCTTACAGATAAGCCTCAGGAAGGTTAAATGACTTTTGCAGAGTTACACAGCTAGTTAAATGGAAGGGTTAGATTTGAAACCATGTTTTCTGATACCAAATCGTGTTCTTTCCACTCTACCACATTGCCTCTACTCTATGCAGTTTCCAAAATAATCTTCCTAAGATACAGGACTGACAATGGAATTTCATGTCCTCCTCCCACCCAAAAAAACCCAACCTTTAAAATATTAAAAATATTAACAAAATGTTAATAAATATTATTGACTCAAAGAAAAAATAGTAAATTACTTAATTTAATAGTTAAGCTCAAGCCAACCTACCTTTCCAGTTTAATTTACATTATTTCCTTTAATGCACACTCTTTCATGCTGGCTGGGTCATTAAATCCCCCCTAACAGAACATGCCCTCTTCCACTTCCTTTTATTTAAAAAGTTTATTCTTAATTCGTGAAATTTCCCCCTCCTTATCTCTTTTTAGTTTTCTTGTCTTCTTTCCAGACTGAATTAAAGTATCTTCTCTGAGAAAGCTTCTCAGATCCCTGCTTAAAGCATGTTGTATTCTCCCTCCTTCCCTCATTCTCTACATGATATTATATTCATCTGTGATTATGTTGTAGTCACAAGCAGAATGGAAGATCTTTGAGGGTAGGAATTAATTGTTTTTTTACTGTATAACAGGCAACTGATATAATAACTTGCAAATAGTAAATATTTAGCAAATATTAATTGATTTGAATTGGCAAAGGTGGACTACTTGTCACTGGTTAATTCAGAGTTCTAATTTAGTGGTTTTGAAACTTTTTAAATTTAGCTTCTTCCTTGCTGGATATCATTAATAGTTAACTCTATTATGAATCAGACTCTTTGGTTCATCTAATTATTATGTACTTGTGTCATCATTTTTCTCCCTAGATATTTATTTTTCTCCAGAGGGTATTTAGTGAAAAGTAAATTGTTTGCTGGTAATGCTTGTTCTATGAACATATGAGTACAGTACGTCACCCTCACCCACCCGCCTTCTATCAGTTTAGGAGCTCAAGCAGTTGTGTGGGTGGTTTTATGTGTTTCCGTTTTTTAATTATGAACAGAGCTGAGTAAAAGTAGGTGTATGGTGCACTTTCTGTGGGTGGGTAGAATGAACTGAGAAGTATTTTGTGGATATAATGTGTGATGTGAGCTGGTATTAATAGTAATAATGAAACCAGCTTAAAACTTTAGCATTCTTAAATAAATGAGTGCAACTCATTACATTGCTAAAGGAATTTAAGTTATAAGTACTTATATATCTATATTTTTCTTCCCATATCTTTTCTTTCTTTTTAAAAAATGTATTTTAGGTTTTGGGTTGTTGAACTGGCTATTTCAATAATATCTCTCTTTTTTAAAAAGAGTTAATTTTTTTTTAGCATCAAGCTTTCTTTATTTCTTTGGAAGCTAAAGAACATGTACTGGCTAGTTTTCTCCAAAACCTTGAAAAAGGATTTTCTTTCCATTGATTGCTTTTAATTACTCTTCAAAGACTTTCCATCGTATATACTATCAGCTACAGAGAGATTCCTGAATGCTTTACAATAGTGTATTTATTTTTAAAATATTTTGGTAATTATTTTAAGAAAATTGTTTTCCTTTGTAATTTATAAGACTCTGTAGATTTCACTGGACAGCCAAAGGGTTAGAACCAAGGTTAAGAATCCTTATTTTAAAAGAATGCTAGGAAGACATCATTATAGACAGGAAAAATAGACCCTAAGGAGCAGCAGCATGGATAAAATCTAGTTCTAAAGTTTAAGTATATTAAACCAAAAAAAAAAATATATGAATTAGGACCTTTAGTTTGCATCAGTCAAGGTGCATTTGCTAGGTGGTGTCTATGTGTTTGACATTGTGCTTATGTCCTGTGGTTACAGATGCCAGAAGTGAAATAGTCAGCTCTTAATAAATAAATTCAGATATTTACAAAATAAAGGCAGCTGGGGCCAAAATAGACAAATTACCATATTTGAGATCAAGAAGACTTGAGTTCTCAATCTAGCAGTATGACCCTGACAAAACCACTTAACCTTTCTCTGTCTTGTTTTCTACCTCTGAAAAATGGAGATAATGATAGCCCTTATCTCACAGTGTTGGATGTAGTGAGGTGCAAATGCATTAATATTGTAAACTTTAAATTGCTATATCAGTGTTTGTTATTATGATTGTTAAATATCAAATAATTTCAGGAAGGTGGAGTTCTCACCATGAGGAATCAGTAAAAACTTCTTTAAGGAGGTTTACTTGAGTTAAAACTCAAAAGGAGGTAGGGGTTATAAGAACAGAAATGAGGGAAAACATTATACACATGGGGTTAGCCTGTGCAAATCCTTGGAGGTAGGGTATATTGTTTATTTTTCTAAATCAAAAGGATTAAGTTATTTAATATTTGGGTTGGATTTTTGGGGAGAGGGATCTCCCTACTTTGATTCTGAAATTTCATTTAGTTCCTTATTTCTTTGAATACCTCTTTAAGAATAACTTATTATTTTGTACTTATAAAATAGAATCTCTTAAAAGTTTGCTTTTTATTAATTATTTTGAGCAGACAAACTGATAGGTGCTTGCTGGCTTAACCACTGTGTTATATAAGACACAGAAGCATTATTTGATATTTGTGAATCTAAGGTCTCTTGACAAGAATATCTAGAATTAATCAGTAGTCCATCAGTTTTTGAAATTCATTTTTAAAGTTCAATTACTTAGGGTAATCTCCAGTTTTATAGTACTTTAAATCTCACTTTGATATAATTTGGTACAGTATATTCAAAGAGAATTTTGACTAGAGCTTTGGACTCTTCTCTTTAAAACACTGTAATTTATATAAGGACTATTCATTCTGACTAAGCAGATTGGTAGTCATGGCAAACAGATGATCGAAACTAGTTTTTAGTAAATTTAAACATGCCAGAGCATATTTTACATAATGATAATAACATTTGTGAGTCCCAGTTTAATTTCTACATCTCTTTACATATAACACTGAGAAATGACTCATTGATTTGTGGTGGCCAAAGAAAAGCACTAAGATTTAATTTCCATTTGCAAAAAAGAAAGTTTTTTTTTAAAAATGGAACACATTCTATTCAAAATTGAGGTTACTATGATGGGTGTATTTATGCTTAAATAATAAATAGTTTCTAAACTATATCGGGATATTATAAAATTGGTTATTTGAATTTTAACTGTTTGGTTTTAAAATCTATTCTTTTTAATTTAAGGTATAGTTAATATTTGTTATATATTTATATATTTACCTTTATCATATATTAGTTATATGATTTGAAATACTTATTACTCATATGTTTTAAAGCTTACCAGGATTGCTTGTATGTGTCATAGATTTCTAGAACATTAGTGTTTAAAGGGACCTTTAGAGATGAACTAACCCAATTCACTCAGTTTGCCTCTGTGGAGATAATTACCTCTGTGGAGATGACTTTGGAACTTGTTACCTCCAGCCACAATTTTTCCCCTTAACTTCAGATCTACATTGCTATTATGTGCTAAAACATCTGTAATTATGATGTTTGTTTCACTGATAATTCAGTCATCATGACTTAAATTATTTGTATCTCTTTCCTTTCTAAGCCTGCTATTTCTACTCTTACTAGCATTTCTCAAACTCATTATCACAGTTACTAGATAGCATAGTAGATCAAGCACTGGTTTGGGAATCAGGAAAATCTGGGTTCAAACCCCTTCTCTCACCCTTACTGAAAGCCACTTATCCTCTTTCAAACTCAGTTTTTCATCTACAAAATAAGAAGACAACCAAATTGACTCTTACCTATGATTCTTGCTTCCCTTCATTTCTCAACAGTTGGAAATTTCTGCCCCCAAGCATTTATTAGTCATTTAACTTCTGTCTGATTCAGTTTACTCATCTGTAAAATGGTGATCACAATAGAACCTACCACCCAAGGATGTTCTGAAGAGTTTAGGGCATTGCTTGGCATGAAATTGTTGATTTGTAAGTCTGAAAATAAATTGAGATAATGTAAATAATGTACTTTATAAACCTTAAAATGCTATATAAATGCTATACAAAATGTCAATGAAGTAAATACTTCATCATCTCTTCTTTCCTACTAGAAGTGTATTTCTTAAGCCCCAAATCACTTCTCACCTGAGTAGTTATAAACTATCCTTTATCTTTTGCCAATCTCTTCAATCCATCTTCTATGTTGTTGCTAGTTATCATTTTTAAAGTTTACAATGCTGCAGAGTGTCAAGAACACCTGATTTGGAGCAGGGGATGTCTTTTGTGACCTTGGGAAAGGCTTATCTCATTTGACAAGTGCATTTACTAGGTACTTTTCTTTGTTTCTATTACATGGAAGCTGCATCATTAAAATCAAGAACTAACTGTGTTGAATGTCAGCTATATCATAAAAAGTTCATACATGTGCAAATAACAAATTTTCTGAATGAATATAAATGTTTTGGTCACATGCAGATTTGAAAAGAATTGTATACAAGATGGTAGAGGGACTCTTGTGCTCTAATGTACCTATTGTGATACCAGATGATAATTTTGTCCTATACAAGCACATACAAATTCCCCAAATTTATCTCATATGCATTTTATATTGACCTTTCTGTGGCATAGATTTTATTTTAACAATTCTCTGCCTATGGTAGGCACTCAGTTAATAAATGTGAAATGAATTACACTTTGCTCCTCACCAAGTACTTGACGGTTCAGCCAAATTTTCCTGTTATGCCTTGCACACATTTCTTTGCCTTTACACCAATTACCATCCATGCCCAGAATGTACTCCCTCATAGTTTCCATTTCTTATTCCTTTTTTCCCCAGACTCAATACAAATGTGATAAAGCAAGGGACCTGAAGGCAGAAAGACCTGAGTTTAAAAACTGCCCTCAAAAACTTAAGGGGTGGCTAGGTGGCACAGTGGATAAAGCACTGGCCCTGGAGTGAGGAGTACCTGGGTTCAAATCTGGTCTCAGACACTTAATAATTACCTAGTTGTGTGGCCTTGGGCAAGCCACTGAACTCCATTTGCCTTGCAAAAAACCTAAAAAAACAAAACAATAAAAAAAAACTTAATAGCTATGTCACCCTGGGCAAATCACTTAATCTCTGTATGACTCAGTTTCCTCAACTCTAAAATGGAGATGATAATAATATGTCCTGCCATCTTCCAAAGTTGTTGTGAGGATCAAATGAAATAAAACTGATTTTATTTTATGACCCTTAGTGCATACTAAATACTAAATAAATTCTTATTTTATTTATTTCTTTAATTATTATTCCTCAAATTCTACCTTTTGTAAGAAGCTTTCATTTTCCCCAGTTGCTGGTGCTTTGACCCAAAGCTCCTTGTTATCTACTTTGTATATACATAAATGTATATTTTGTTTTCTCTATTAAAATGTATACCATTTGAGAGTGGGGATTACTTGATTTTCACATCCTGTAGATTGTTGACTTGTCCATGGTCACATATAGTAAGTATCTGAGAATGGATTTGAACTTGTCTTCATGACTCCAGGTCCAGAGTTCTATTCACTGAACCATCTAGCTTCCAAGTAAGTGCTTAATGTCTATTGATTAATTAGTTGATTGAATGAAAAGTGAGATAGGTTTGTTATTGATATAATTAATTATACTAACAATTTTCCTAGTATTGAACCAATCTTGCATTCCTGGGATAAATCCTACTTGATCATAATGTATTATCTTAGTGATAACTTGTAATTGTTTGCTAAGATTTTATTTAAGATTTTTGCATCTATATTCATCAGGGAGACAGGTCTATAATTTTCTTTCTCTGTTTTAACTCTCCAGTTTAGGTATCAGCACCATATTGGTGTCATAGAAAGAGTTAGGCAGAGTTCTGTCTTCACCTATTTTTCCAAAGAGTTTATATAGAATTGGGACCAATTGTTCCTTAAATGTTTGATAGAATTCACTTGTGAATCCATCTGGCTCTGAAGATTTTTTCCTTAGGGAGTTCAATAACATCTTGTTGAATTTCTTTTTTCTGAGATAGGATTATTTAGGTTTTTAATTTCCTCTTCATTTAATCTGGGCAACTTAGATTTTTGTAAATATTAGTCCATTCCCTTTAGATTGTCATTTTATTGGAATAGAGTTGGGCAAAATAATTCCTAATTATTACTTTGATTTCTTCCTCATTAGTGGTGAGTTTACCTTTTTCATTTCTGATACTAGCAATTTGGTTTTCTTTTTTCTTTTTTTTAAATTAAATTGACCAGAGGTTTATCAATTTTAATTGTTTTTTTCATAAAACTAGCTCTTGGTTTTTATTTATTAGTGCAATAATTTTCTTGCTTTTGATTGTATTAATTTCTCCTTTAATTTTTAGAATTTCTAATTTGGTATTTAATTGGGGGTTTTTAATTTGTTCTTTCTCTAATTTTTTTAGTTGCAAATTTAGTTCATTGATTTCCTCTTTCTCTAAATTATTCATGTAAGCATTTAAAGATATACTATGATACCTTGAGTGTATCCCATAGGTTTTGGTATGTTGTTTTATTATTGTCATTATCTAGGATGAAATAATTAATTCTTTTCTATAATTTGTTACTTGATCCACTCATTCTTTAAAATGAGGTTATTTAGTTTCCAATTAGTTCTGGGTCTACATCTCCCTGGTCCAATATTGCATATGATTTTTATTGCATTGTGATCTGAGAAAGATGTATTCCCTATTTCTGCCTTTCTGTAATTGGTCATTAGGTTTTTATGTCCTAGTACATGGTCAGTTTTTTGTGTAAGTGCCATGTACTGCAGAAAAAAAGTATATTCCTTTCTATCCCCATTCAGTTTCCTCCATAAGTCTACCATATCTAGGTTTTCTAACAATCTATTTACCTCTCTTTAACTTCCTTCTTGTTTATTTTATGATTAGATTTATCTAAATCTGAAAGTGGGAGATTGAGGTCTCGCACTAGTAGTTTTGCTGTCTATGTCTTCCTGTAGCTCTTTCAACTTCTCCTCCAAGAATCTGGATAATATCCCATTGGATGCATACATATTTAGTAATGAAATTACTGTATTGTCTATGGTACCTTTTAGGAGGATCTCTTTTAACACTATCTATTTTTTGCAGCTGCTTTATCTGAGATAAGGATTGCTACACCTGCTTTTTTCCCCTTTAGCTGAAGCAAAATATATTTTGTTCGAACCTTTTACCTTTACTCTATATGTATCTCTCTGCTTCAAATGAATTTCTTGTAAGCAGCATATTGTAGGATTCTGGTTTTTAATCTACTCTGCTATTTATTTATGTTTTAATGGAGAGTTCATCTCATTCACATTCAATCAGAATTCTATCAGAAATCATACAGCACTCATTCATACTAAAAACACTAGAGAGTGTAGGAATAAATGGGTTCCTTAGAATAATAAGCAGTATCTATCTGGAACCATAAACAGGAATTATATGCAGCAGGGATAGAACCATTCCCAGTAAGATCAGGGGTTAAACAACGATGCCCATTATCACCACTACTATTCAATATTGTATTAGAAATGTTAGCTTCAGCAATAAGAGAAGAAAAAGAAATTGAAGGAATTAGAATTGGGAAGGAAGAGACAAAACTCTCACTCTTTGGAGATGACATGATGGTATACCTAGAGAATCCAAAAAAATACTAAAAATAATTATCAGCTTTAGCACAGTTGCAGGATGTAAAATAAACCCTCGTAAATCCCCAACATTTCTATATATGACTAGCAAGATAAAGCAGAAAGAGCTAAAAAGAGAAATCCCATTCAAAGTAACCTCAGAAAATATAAAATAACTGGGAGTCTACCCACCAAGACAGACTCAGAAACTTCTTGAAAACAATTACAAAACACTTCTCACACAAATAAAATCAGATTTAAATAACTGGACAAACATCAATGGCTTATGGATAGGCTTGGCTAACATAATAAAAATGACAATTCTACCAAAACTAAAGTACTTGTTTAGTGCCCTACCAATCAAAATTCCAAAAATTACTTTAATGAGTTAGAAAAAATTATAAGTATATTCATATGGAGAAATAAAAAGTCAAGAATTTTTCAGGGATTCAATGAAAAAATAGTTGAAAAGAAGGTGGCTTTAGCCCTACCAGACCTAAAATTATATTATAAAACATCAGTCATCAAAATTGTCTGGTATTGGCTAAGAAATAGAGTGGTGGACCAGTGGAATAGACTAGGTACAATGGCAGGAAATGATTATAGTAATCTCCTGTTTGATAAACCCAAAGAGTCCAGCTATTGGGATAAAAAAACTCCATCTTTGATAAAAAACTGAGTTAGTATGGAAGAAACTTGGATTAGACCAACACCTCACACTCTATACCAAGATAAGATCAAAATGGATACAGGATTTAGATATAAAAACAATATTATAAGATCAAGGTGTAGTATATCTGTTGGATCTATGGAAAGGGAGGCAGTATGGCCAAGGAAGAGATGGAGAACATCATTAAAAAAACTAGATAATTTTGATTACATTAAATTAAAAAGCCTTTGCACAGACAAAACCACTGTAACCAAGATCAAAAGAAATGTAGTAAATTGGGAAACAATTTTTACATCTAGTATTTCTGACAAAGGACTCATCTCTAAAATATAAAGAGAACTGAGTCAAATTTTCAAAAAAACAAGCCATTTCCCAAATGACAAATAGTCAAAGGATATGCAAAGGCAATGTATAGATGAGGAAATCAAAGTGATCCATAGTCATATGAAAAATTGCTCTAAATCATTACTTATTAGAGAAATGCAAATTAAAATATCTCTGAGGTACCACCTCACACCTCTCAGATTGGCCAATATGACCAGAAAGAACAATGATCAATGTTGGAAGGGTTGTGGGAAATCTGGGATACTAATACATTATTCGTGGAACTGTGAACATATCCAACCTTTCTGGAGAGCAATTTGGAATTATGCCCAAAGGGCAAAAAATGTGAATACCCTTTGATCCAGCAATACCACTACTGTGTCCATACACTGAAGAAATTATGAAAAAAGGGTAAAAGCAAAAATGTTCATAATAGCTCTATTTGTGGTGGCAAAGAATTGGAAATTAAGTGAATGCCCTTCAGTTGGGGAATGGCTTAACAAACTGTGGTATATGTTTGTCATGGAACACTATTATTCTATTAGAAACCAGGAGGGATGGGAATTCCAGGAAACCTGGAATGATTTGCATGAACTGATGCTGAGCAAAATGACCAGAACCAGAAAAATATTGTACACCCTAACAACAACATGGGGGTGATGATCAATCTTGATGGACTTGCTCATTTCATCAGTGCAACAATCAGGGACAAATTTTAGTTGTCTGTGATGGAGAATACCATCTGTATCCAGAGAAAGAATTGTGGAGTTTGAACAAAGACCTTCAATTTAGAAAAAAAAAAAGTTATCTTATTACATAATTTTGCTATCTCTTATATTTTATTTTTCTTCCTTAAGGATATGATTTCTCTCTCATCACACTCAACTTAGATCAATGTATATTATAGAAACAAATGTAAAGACTAACAGAGTGCCTTCTGTGGGTGGTGGGGTGGGGAGGGAAGCAAGAAAAGGGGCAAAATTGTAAAATTCAAAAGAAATAAAATCTTTCTAAAAAAAAAGAATGAAAAGTTACAGAAAAACCTGTCACCCTAAATATTGCTCTGAAAAGCACCTTTCATTTGGTTAAAAGGGAAATTAAGGGGGCAGCTAGGTCACGCAGTGGATAGAGCACTGGCCCTGGAGTCAGGAGGACCTGAGTTCAAATATGACCTCAGACATTTAATAATTATCTAGCTGTGTGGCCTTGGGCAAGTCACTTAACCCCACTGCCTTGCAAAAAAAGGGGGGAGAAATTAAGGGAGATTCTTAAACTTATCATAATTAGTGGCCTGGAAACTTAAAGAATATTATCTATTGGAGTAGCTAGGTGATAGAGCACGAGCCCTGGAGTCAGGAAGATCTGAGTTCAAATTCAGACTCAGACACTTAATACTTGCTTAGTTTTGTGACCTTGGGCAAGTCACAACCCATTTCCTTGCAAAA
Source organism: Macrotis lagotis (assembly GCF_037893015.1). Taxonomy (NCBI): domain Eukaryota; kingdom Metazoa; phylum Chordata; class Mammalia; order Peramelemorphia; family Peramelidae; genus Macrotis; species Macrotis lagotis. The sequence goes on along the minus strand of NC_133658.1, from coordinate 710,767,628 downwards.
ATCCAAAAAAATAAAAATAAAAAATTATCTATTGACCATTAGCTTAAGTAGTATCATTTCCTTAATGGGAACATAGGCAATATCAAATGAAAACTGGTTTATTAATTCATTATCAAAAGATACCTCATTTTGTATACTTTTCTTCTAATTATATCTAGAATTGTCTTACTAATTATTGGGGAATAGGTTATTGTGCATCATAAGTGTTATAAGTACAAGTCATCAAAAATCTCAAACTTTACCAGGGGCTATTTTTGTTCTATCTCAGCATCAGGAAACAAAAGCATATGTTGGATGTTAGCTTGGGTGCACACAATGTGTCCTATTTATTCAAGGTTTCCTTTGAAGCCACAATTTATAAGTTTGTTTCTTAGGGGTATATGTCAGACTTCATTTGATTTGAGTTGGTATCTGGTTATTCTGAATAGCAAAATGGCAATTTTTTTTTGAGGAGGGGCAGAAAAGTGTGGTTGCTATCTGAGCAGTAATATGTCACTTCTGTTTATGTAGCTCAAGGGAATGGGGAAGCTCAAGTCAAAATGAGGTACTTCAGTAACTTTTTGAAAAGCATAATTACTGTTCTAAATTATTTGTACCATATTTTATACAGATAGGAAGACTTAGTGAAACAAAAATGAAGGTTTTAATTTAATACTATTTTTAGACCAATACTAAAATAAGTCAAGTATTTTTAGGAGAAAATATATTTTAATGATTCATTAAATCTTAGATCCTCAAATATATGTTCTTATCTGGGTAGAGTGGCATTTCTGTGAATTAAATGCTTTCTTTTCAGCTAAAACAAAATATCTTTGAGGTTAGAATTTAAAAGTGAACATTTTCATGAAATACTTTGTTGTTGTTGCAATACTAAAATATTGACATATTTCAATATAATGTTGCTTTAGAAATTTTAGTGACTTAGTCATCTTGGATGATCTCTTGACATTACCTCAAACAAAATTCGCAGAAGCTGTTATAATTTTAACAATAGAAAACTGGTAACTTGGCTCTCTAAAAACTTTGTTTTCCTTCAGAAATGTATATATTTCTACAAGTTACAATTGGCATCCACCCTACTAAGATCAATCTCAGAATAGTTCTAAAGCCATAGAAAAGTGTGTCTTCACATCAGTGTCAATTATGAATGAGTAATTTAAGTTATCAAAATTTCAACTTAAAGGATTTGAAGCTAAGACTTCTAGGTGTGTCCCTTTTCTAAAATGTGTTGGAACCTTGATTTTTATTTAAAAAAGAAAAAAAGGGAAAAACTGATACTTTGATTCAAAAGAAAAATTTGTACTGGTAGCCAACCACCTCATTGTTAACATTTAACTTAAAAAGTAAGACTGAGAGGAAATTCAGGAAATTTTTACCAGGGAGGAAAGCAACTGGCTTTGCTTATCAAGTCAATCAGTATAAAGCTTGCTTCTGCTACTGTTCCTTAATAAGGTCTGTAACAGCTTGCTTAACACAAGATAGTTTACTTGGTTTGTAAGGAGTCTACTTATGGTATTATCCATGATACCTGTGAAGAAAATAAAATGGAAAAATACAAAAGATAATTTAAAAAAACAAAACTTCTTTTGGAGTTTGAGCTGCAAGGAGAATTTCTTTGAGCTTGGTTTCTGGACTTGACTATTTTGCTTGTGAACATATTTTATATTTCCATTACTCTAGAGAAACATCCAAGATGTGTGCATGTGTGTATCATGAAAGCTTTGAAGATGTTTTAGGTATTGTTTGTAGAAGGATTAGGAGAGAGTTCAGACCTTTTGAGTCATCAGGTAATTTAGTCATCAAAATTCTTTTTTAAAAAGTGAACAATTAATATCTTAAAATGACTTGTAATCTTATTCCAATTTTCTTTTATCAAAAGGATACCTTTAAAGAAGCAGACGTACCCTCAGGAGAAATAGTTTGCTTATAACATAAGAGAGACAATTCCCAGGCACTCCATTTGCTGGCAGCATTGGCCCCCAAAGCTTGGGAATAAACTGCATCTCCTGCTGTACCTGTAACAATTTAATTGTATAAGTCAGCCTAGTCAAGCATCCCCAGCTCATGACTGGGAGACATGAAATTCATTGTCATTATTGTCCCTGTCATTTTGGATCATTATATCCTGCTGCAGAATTTTCCTCACTTCAGTGCTTTTTTACCTCCAGGAACCAGGGATTATGGCTGAGGGTTGGGGTGGGGGTAACACTGTGAACTTACATTTACCTCAGGGGAGCCACAGATTAAATTGGCTTTGCTGACTGACTTGCTGGATTCATCTATTTGTACCCTGTGAATTTTAGGTTGAAAAGTGATGAATATTCTAGTGAATTCACAGCTTTGTTTTTTGCTCTTTGATGAAGCCAGTACATAACCAACTTTTCTATTTTATCTGGAAGTCAAGCAATAATTTTGTTTCTATAGTTTTTGTTGTTGTTTTTGCTTTTGAGCTTGTGCTTAAGAAATGTTTTCCAAAGGGCATATTTGAATATGAAATTGCAAATGGTTAAACATCTTGACTTTCAGCAAGAGATAAAAATTTGAAATTTCTAATTTCATTTTTTTGTGTGAATCACTTTATAGAAAAATGAAAATCTGTAATTTTAGACTTATGTATCTGCTTATGTGTTCACAGTTATGATTATAATCATTCATTAATCTAATCTAAACTGACAGTGGTTCAGTTTCTCATATTATTTCTGTGAGAAATAGGGCTATACAGCCCTTCTCCATCCTTGTGGGTAGCAGTAAGCTTTGTTTCATTGCTAACCCTCTCCATACAGTCCCACAAAACTTGAATATTCTATGCCTGCTTCAGATGGTAGCTCTGGAGGGCTTGTGGTCATGTAGAAGTTATTGCAGAGTGTCCCTGGTTTGGTTGCTATACCAGAAAAATTGGTAAGGCAGAGTTCTATATAACTGGTAGAAGAGAAGACTTGACCAGGTGGTCCTTTTGTATACAACTCTTCAAATGACAAGATTTCAATGAGAGGTGAAGAAGGCTGGCATAATGATTGCAGGGAATGTGAATGTGAGAGGGAACTAGTTGAGTTTTTACTGGGGCTGCCTTTGCATCTCTCCTGTATTTGTATTCTTTAGCATTGTCCTTATGAAATAGCTGTTTTCAGAGATTGTAGCAGTGGTAGCAACAGCGGTTAGAATTCATCCCCTTCCTGGAATCTGAGCTATTGTGAGGGAGAACACATTAAACAATGACAGGTATAGACTGGAGTAAAGTGAAGAGTTGGCATCAGAGAGAGGCCACCAAAAAGACCAAATTTGGCTGTTTGGCTGACAGTTGCCAACAGCAGGGAACTGTAATTCACTTAATCTCTACAAATTATCAATTTTGTAAAAGCTGTCATATATTCCAAGACTTGAATGTTGCCATCCCAGTTGGCTGTACTAGTAGTAATAAATGCTGAATTATGTTTAAAGCATTTTGTTAATGAACATTGTGATTCTTTTTATGTGTAACATGGTTTTGTATTTCAGAATAAATGACTTGTTTCTTTACCTGATTTTTATATCCAGTACCACTTTTTTTGGATAGAGTGGTAAGTTGGGTGGTGTAGTAGACAGAGTGATGGACAAGAAGAGTCAGGAAGACTACTCTTCTGTTCAAATCTTGCCTTAGACACTTACTAGATGTGTGACTCTGGACAGGTCATTTAAACCTATTTGCTTCAGTTTCCTCATCTGTAATGTTTGTCCTTCATTTTCAGAGAAGACCACAATATCAGGGAGATGATAACTGTGACAAGCACATGAATAGAGAGTGAGGGGCTGCTGTGTTAAGTTACCAGCCTCACTTTCTCCTCCAGAGTCATCTCAGTCCAGTGACCAGATGAGAATCAAGATGGCAGCAGATGGCCTTGAATGCAAGATAATCAGGGTTAAGTGACTTGCCCAAGGTCACATAACTAGTGAGTCAACTGTCACATTAGAACTCCTGTCCTCCTGACTCCAAGGCCAGTGCTCTATCCACTGTGCAACCTAGTTACTCTTTAAAGGAATGACAAACCTACTTCAGTATCTTTACCAAGAAAACCCAAAATAAGGTCATGAAGAGTTGAACATAACTGAACAACAACCACTTTTACCTGTCCCCATTGGGAGAAATATTAGAGGACACCCAAGTTTAAAAATTTCCTTTGGTTGCCAGCCTGGACCTTTAGTCCATAGCTCTTATTTAACTTTTTTTTGATGTATTATGGACCCCTTTAGCAGTTCTGTATAACCAATGGACCCCTACTCAGAATAGCATTTTTTTTCCATTGAAGTTTTATTTCCAAAAAAAGGGATTCAGCACTAAAGTTTAATTCTCACTATTAGACACAGCCAAGTACTTCTGCTGAAAGACAGTAGGACTGGGGCATCTAGATGGCACAGTGGATAGAACTCTAACCCTGGAGTCAGTAGGAGCTGAGTTCAAATCCTACCTCAAACACATAATAATTACCTAGCTGGGTGACCTTAGGCAAGTCACCCAACCCCTTGCAAAACCCAAACCCAAACCCAAACCCAAACCTAAAAGTCAATAGGATAAAGAGAAATTCCTTTCCCATCCTTTTTGTACTCTTCAGAGATACAAGAAAAGAAAAAGAACCCTTCCCAGAACTATCAGAGTATTATCAAGAGAATTATCTTTTAAAAATTATTTCATATTAATATTTATTATATATGTAAATATAATATACATTATAAAAAAAGATATGTTATCTATTTTTTAACTGAGGCTATACCAGTCCTGGGTCTAGTCTATGTTTCTGTCAATCTTCATTTGAGTTTGCTGAACTTTTCATATGCAGAGGAACCACTCAAAGTCTAAAAGACAATATTCTTATATCTCACTGTCTGTATTACTATTCTGTTTTGCAAGTGGGCCCAAGACAAATCTTTTCGTAAAGTGAATGGGGATATTTTAATTGATCAGAATTTTCCCAGTCAATACCCTTCCCCTTAATCCATCTTATTTTAAGTTTATCCTATGAATCAAATGTTACTGGTATTAATGAATTCAAGCCTTCCTGAATGCAAATGCAGAATTTATCTTCTATATCAGCAATTGGGGCAACTTTCATTTCACTCATGGGCTGATTATTAAAAGGAAAAAAAAAAAAAGAAAAGCTCTTAGTTTCCCAGTGATACAAAAACTAGCTAGATTTGGTCTGCTGACTATAGTTTGCTGACTCCTGTGTTATACCATGCTTCATCTGAGTAAAGCTGTAGTAAAAGATTTGGCAGTAATTATTAGAATTTAATAGTTTTTATTTAGTCAATCAATAGATACCACTGTGCTAAGTTTCATACTCTCATATTGGCATATATTTTTCTTATTGAAATTATAATTTCAGCACTGTCCTACTCAATGAATGAATGAATTAAATCAATGTTATAATGAAGAATAAAGAATTTGTTAAGCATTTAATAAGTGCTAGCAAGGATAGAATTTGATTTTCACCAATGGGGGAAAATATACCTACTGATAAGCTCATCAAATTATAATATAGTCCCACATTTCTTAAGCCCATTGAATTGTAGAGCTGGAGGAATTGGATATAAACCACCCTCATTTTACAAATGAAGAAAATAGAGATAAATCCATAGAAATGAATTGGCTTTTCCAAAGATACCAAGGAAGTTAGTTATAGAGTTAGAACTAGAAACTAGATTTTTTTTCTTCTTAGTAAATATCTTTTCCACCACTCCATGCTGCATCCAAATGTATATGTAGCTCTGTGTGTATTTGTGTGTATAGATAAACTATATATCTATTTATTCATCTAGTAATTCTATAAAACCATTTCTTCTGCTTACGTTGATGAGCATTATAGTTTCCTTTTTTTGGGGAACTGGGACTTAAAATTGATTCAATATTTTTTTTTTCAATTGAAGTTTTATTTTCTTTTCCCAGTTACATGCAAAGGTAGTTTTCAACATTCATTCATTTGTAAATGTATGTGTTCTACATTTTTCTACCACTTTCCCTTCCTTCCCCTTGGTAGTGAACAGTCTGGTGATAACTACTTGTACAATTGTGTTTAGCATATTTCCATATTAGTCATGTTGTGAAAGAGGGATTAGATAAGAGGAGAGGGGAAAAAACCATGAGAAAGAAGGAAAAACACATTGTTTTCAAACAATGCAAATAATATACTTTGTCCTGCAATCAGACTCCATAGCTTTTTCTCTGGATGTGAACGGCATTTTCCATAGCAGTTCTCTCAGGATTGTCAGCATTATATTTTTAAAAATATTTTTTATTTGTTGTATTATTTCATCTTCATATATATTACTCATCACTCTTAACCTTTGGGCCATCTCTTACGAACAAAAAATTTAACAAATAACAGGGGAAAAGTAGTTAAGAAAAATTAATCAACATGTTAACGAAGTCTTGTAATATATGGATCTACTCTTAGTTCCTTATATATATGCAAAGAAAGGAGAGTGATATGTTTTTTTTTATCTCTTTTAGGGTACTAAAACATAGTCATTATAATTACCTAGTATTTAGTTTCAATTTTATTCTTTCTTCTTACATTGTTATAGTCATTGTGTATATAATTTTTCTGGTTCTGTGAACTTCACTTTGCAGCAATGTTTATGAATTTTCTCATGTTTCTTTATAGTTATTGTTCTTATAGAATAGCAATAATTCATTATATTTACATGATACTCTTTTTTTTAGTCATTTCCAGATTGATGGACATCTACTTTGTTTCCAATACTTCGTTTGAAGTACTGTTCTGTAATTTTTTTTTTTGGTGTCATTTGTGTTCTTGTGAAATAGAACTAATTTTCAAAGACTCCCATTTTATACCTGGGAGTATATATTATTATGTTTGTATGACAAAGGTAGACATTTGGCATAGAATTTGATTTGTTTTTTTCTTGTGCTAATGAAAATGTTACCTATAAAACTTTACTGAAATTATGATAGCTGAGGAGATAGTTACCTCTTTGAATAAAAGGAAAATGATGATACTGTTAATAAAGAGAAATCTAGGCTGTTTGCATGTGTTTCTGGTGAGGTTTACCTTTTAACTGACTATAGTTCTTTTTTCAGAAAACTATGGATAACAGGATGTTAGGCAAGTTGGATTGATTTGATAACAAATTGATAAGATGTGAGCCTTTCTTGTGATGGGGGAGGGGGAAAGCCTGATAAGATACAGATCTAGGCTCTCAAAAGGAAACTTCCAGTTATAATTCCCCAGTTGACCCACAGAAAATGGTTCCTGTATTTATTATGTAGCTCACACTCAGAATCACCCCTGGGGCAAGTTAAACCATTTCTCTGGTTTTGTAAAAAGTTGTGTGCATGTGCTCACACACAAATGAGAGAAGGGTGTTTGAAATTATAGTTCTATGTAACAGAACAGATTTACTTACATTAGTTATTATTTGCGTGTTGCTAGATTATTCCTTGGTAATGGGTGGTTTGGCGTGGGAAGTTTTTCAGACTATTTTTAGAAATTACGTGACATATAGTCACTGAATATTAGAGCAGGAATTGACCTTAAAGATTATTTAGTGCTACCTCTATATTTTGCAAATGGGGAAACTGAGATTCAAAAGACTTATATGACATTAGCAGTTGGTAGGGGACTCTAACCACAGCCTAATGACAGTCTAAGTGTCTTCCTACATTAGCCTTGCAAGTAGCTATTTATACACTCATCCAACACAAATAATAAATAGAGCATGATAACCTTTTAAACATATTTTTACACTTGAGTCCTATTAAGAGGGAGGAGGACTAGTATAAAAACAAAGGCACTATGATTCAAATTAATGTGGTTGCCTCATTAATAGTGAACATAATAAAACTTCAGTCCTTGTTTATTGGTTTTGTATGGTGTTGCTTTTCTTTAAGTAGCATTATTGGGGGGACATCTACCTGCTTGCCTGATTATTTACTGGAGTTTTAACTTATTTTAAAACCAAATTGTCCTCATAGTAACTGAATCATACAGGGAGTGATCAGGGGAAAATACTTGTCATTATCATGAGAAAGGCTTATAGCTATTTCTTTCACAAATTAACACATGTTCAAGTATATAAAAATACCTTAGCTGCAAAATTTTCTTTTTTGTTTTGGTTTTTGTTTATAATTCACATTCAAAGTAGTTCAGGCTAGAGTTACTGTTATTTATTGAATAAAGAAAAGTAATTTACTATTTGTTGTTTATGATTTAAATTTCAGTTAATAACACAATTGGCTTTTCCTTTCAGAGATTCAGAATTAGAACAAATAGAAAAGTTTTTCTTGCTTTGGTTAAAAAGTTTTTCAAGAAGGGGAAAACCCTGGGTTTATAAAACACTCATGGTACTCAATAATCTTTAATGTACCCCTTATCTTTAGTGTGGGGAGGAATAGTGAAAATGTTTCAGTCTACACTGTAAACCTGAGTGGGGTTTTCATATGAGTGTCCTGGGGAAGTAGGGACCACACCTGTGGTCCTTCCTTATGCTTTTCTTCCCCTGAGCTATACCACAAGCTACCTGACCTGTGGCATATGTGTATGTCAAGACTGCAGACATCCTGGAGACATCTTATACTGGACCAAGTTGAGAGACAGGGCTAGCCCAATTACAGCAATCCAGTAATGAATGGTCTTTACCCTCCAAGTCAGACATTTCCAAATAACTTATCTGTTAAGTCATGGAAATGTATGGAAGAATATAGGACTTATGAAATGAATTTAACATATAACTAAGCAACCTTAAGCTTGGTATTCAGGCCACAATTTTGTGCACTTAGTCAAAGGACCTCTGTGTCAGTGCTGTGTCTTGGCTCATGACTTCTCAACCTCATTTCAATTAATTTCTTCACAGTAACCCCATTTTTAAGTACAAAAAAAGTCCTTGGTTTCTGCAAATGGTGTTAGAGTGAGAACTGATTGTCTTGATTTTTTGGGGGGAAATCTCTACATTAAAGAAGTACATGGTAGACCTTTACTTCTGGAGAATTTATTGAAGTAAACAAATTTGTTATTTGTTGTTTAAATAGGGTTTAAGTTTCAATTTGTAGTATAACTGATTTTTCCTTTCAGAGACTCAAAAAAAAAGAAAAATCGGAAAAGTTTTTCATTATTTTTGGTTATAACAAGCTTTTCAAGAAGGGAAAGCCCTGGGTATATAGAAAAACTTATGTACCAATCATGTCATGTTGGAGCACTTCATAATGTTTTATGTAGGGCAAAAGAGCAGAAATCCATGCTGATTGCTGATTATTCAGATTGTAAATAGCTCAATAGAGAATTTCATTTAAACAAAAGATACATCTAAAGAACAAAAAGCCTATAGTAATGAAAGGGACTTTGTAAAGAGGGAGGCTGAGCTGAATTATTGATGTGGATCACATCTTGTGCTTGTATTTTAATTGTACCTTTGTATTTAATAATAAAAAATGATTAAATGCCCCATTCTTACTGTTTCATCTTATTGGAAACCGTCAAATGGGTATGTAAAAGGAAATTTTCCCAATTCATTAAACAATCTTGAGAAAAGAGTGCTTTCCCCCCTCCTGTGAAGATTAATATGAAATAGAAATTATGAATTTCTGCAAATGTTCATCAAATCAGAAAGATTTCCAGACTATATAAAATTGATTATTGTTAAAAATTTCCATAAAATATGATTAAGAAGTTCATATTGTATTGTTCATCATTTAAAAATGATTTAGGAAACCCTCTTCTCTTCTCCTTTCTATACTTTTTTCCCTAACTCCTGTTTAGGAGTTGCATGTAAGCCTCTTTATATTTAGGGACTCATAAGTAACTTTTAGGTATGATTCCCTCTCCCATCCTCTCCTGCCCCAATAATTTCTCTTTTCTTACTACTATCAGCTGCCATTATCAGGCAAGGGAGCCAACTTTCCTTCTGAGAAATCCCACCCCCCCCCAATCTTGAAGGCTGCCATTATTTTTTTAACCCCAGCTCTTCTCCTTTTATTCCTAAGTCCCTCTAGTCTTTATTCAGTTATAATCTTTTATCTCCTAATGGTAGTTCAGGATTGGGAAAGTACTAATTCTCTATAACTTGATGGGAGACAAGATTAAGTGGAAGAGTAAGATCCAAAGGAGATTATTTAGTCCAAAGGTAAGGAGAATCCTTGTTTCCTTCCATTAGAAGATTAGGAAAAAATTTGACCACAATATTCCAAGTTATATTTCTCAAAGAATGTAAGTTAAAATAAAAGGACAGAAAGTATAGGTTAGAAATGAAGTTTTATTTTCTTAAAATTTACTGTAAACTTGTAGGTAGACACCATTATGATACAGACCATTCAGAAAGGGGGGAGGGTGGAAAGAGTAAGAGACAGAGAAAAAGAAAAAAAGGGAGTATTTAACTATAATCGAAGGTTAAAGGAAATCACTAATGTCTTTGGAGGCCTGTCTATGAGGTTGTTGCGAGAGAAGTCAGCAGGTATTTCATCCAAATAGCAGTTCTGAGTGAAACAAAGTTGGCAAATGAAGGCCAGCTCCCCTAATTCAAAGCTGGACATATGTTTTTCTGGATTGACCATAGAAATGGGAAATGCCATCAAATTGGCATAGGTTTTGCAATCAAAACTAGTCTAGTCAACAATTTATATGCCTCCCCAAAGTAGTAAATGACAGGCTCATGACAATTGTGATCAACACTTGCGGAAAGTACCATACCATCATCATCAATGTGTATGCTCCCATGATAATGAATTCTGATGAGGTCAAAGAAAAATTTTGGGAAGACCTGGAGACACTCATCATCAATGTGCTAAAAGAGGAAAAGTTTGTCATTCTGGGTGACTTTAACATCAGAATATCACAGACTATCAAGACATGACAGTGTATCCTTGAGTCAGAAATAGCAACAGCAGTGGTCACTTATTAACAAAGATTTCTGCTGAAGACTCATGATCTTCTCATCTCTATCCTTTTGTTTGCTTAAACATGATAAAACTTCATGGATGTACCTTTGCAGCAAACATTGACATTTAAAAGACTATAAAGAAATAGATGGATTGTAAGAGTGAAAAAAGTGATATTTGGTCCAGAGTACTGGAACTTTCATAGACTTATCCTCTCCAAACTAAACATGCACATTCAACAAAAGTGGTGCTCCCAAGACAACTACTGAAACACTTAATGTCAACAGATTAGAGCTCTTCTTCATGTGTGAACATTTCCTACTGACATGGAAGGAAAGCTTATCCAACACAAGGTTGGCAATAGTGTAGCAGAAAAGGAATGGGCACCTTTAAGAGATTTAGTATACAACACCACATTTACTCATCAGGGCTAGAACACTTGCAAACATTGGGATTAGTTTGATGAAAATGAAGTGAAAATTCAGGAGCTACAAACAATGAATTGAGAACTTTACAGAGTTTACCAGCAGGGTAGTTCATCTGTCTTTAAGAGTTCAGTGTTTAACTCCATCAGAAGTAAAGTGTAAGAAAGAAACTTAGAGGGAGGGAGAAAGAAACTTGGAGAGAGGCAGGATTCTTGACTCAGTTAAAAGGCAGATGAAATAAAGTTTTACTCTGACAGTAACAATGCAAAGTACTTTTATGATGCTGTGAAGGTTATTTATGGGCCAAAGACTTATAGTACATCTCTACTCCAGTGCTGATGGAACCATATTGATGTGATGAGGACATGTTCTACAGAAGTAGGCTGAAGACTTCCTAATGTTCTTAATAGATCATCAATAACCAATGCTGAAGTCATTGTCTATATACCTCAGGTGAAGTGAAGCTCACTTTAGTTGAACTTCCAATTAAAGAAGAGTTTTTGAATGTCAATTTGACTCCTCTCATCTGGCAAAGAACCTGGTCCTGATTCTATTCTAAGCAGAAATTTATGAGGCAGGGGGTCCATTGCTCATGCAAAGCTAACTGAAATCTTCTAGATTACATTGTAAGAGGAGGTTGTTCCCCAGGAGTTCAAGGATGCTTCCAATGTCCACATCTATAAAGAAAAGGATAATAGGTTATCTTGTGATAATCATAAGAAAGTTTCTCTCTTCACCATTGCCGGCAAGTCTTTTTTTTTTTTTTTGCCAGAGTCCTCCTTAATAGGCTGGTCCTTCATTTGGAAGATGATCATCTACCTCAGAACTGGTATGGCTTTAGAAAGGGTCACAGAATGGTTAATATGTTGTTTGCTGCCCTACAACTCAGAAGAAATACCAGAAGCAAAATGGAGGTCTATATAAAGTGTTCATTGACCTGACCAAGGCCTTTGATGCTGTTAGTTATATGAGCTGGTAGAAGATCATGGCAAAATTTGGTTGCCCAGAAAATTTCATTAGTTTGAATCCTGATGGCATGCTTGCCTGGGTTCTGTATGATAGATGATGCTCTTGTCCTTTCTTAGTCACTAGTGGAATGAAGCAAGGTTGTGTGTTTGCTCCTATGCTTTTAGCATGATTTTTTTGTCAGATGCCTTCAACAAGGATGAAGTTGGCATCAATCAATTGATACACTGATGATAAATTATTTAATTTGAAAAGGCCACAAGCCAAGACAAAAGTGGAGGGAGAGTTAGGGTATGATTTTTTTTTTTGTCCATAGATGATTATATACTCAATGCAGCCTCTAAGACTGAGATGAGATGCAACAGAGTATGAATTGATTTTTCTGCTGCTTGTGCTAATTTTGGCCTGATAATTATCATCAAGAAAGCAGAGGTTTACCACCAACCAGCATCACATCATCCATACATGGTTAAAGCAAATGGAGAAATTTTGAATGCTTGTGGATAAGTTCACTTACCTTGGCAGCAAACTTTCTAGGGACATCCACATAAAATCATAGATGATGAGATTGGCAAACTCATTGCCAGAATTAGCTCAGTGTTTAGAAAATTCTAAAAGAATGTGTGGGAGAGAAGCCTTATGCTGTCTCTCAGATTGAAGGTCAAGAGGACTATTGTGCTGACCTCATTGTTGTATGCTTGTGAAACTTGGAGAGATTACCAGTACCATACCAGAAAATTGAACTATATTAGAAAGATTCTGAAGATCTGCTGATAAGAAAAGGTACTGGACACTGAGGTTCTTTCTTAAACTGGACTGCCAAACATTCAACTCTGATACAGAGAGTGCATCTCTGATTGGTAAACTACATTGTTCAAATGCTAGACATGTGTTTGACTGAAGAATATTTTATGAAAAAAAGTCACACAAGGCAGTGCTTACACAGAGGTCAGAAGAAACAATACAAGTATGCTCTTAGTTCTTTCTTAGTTCTTTCTTGGCATCTATTATGAGACATGGGAGACACTGACATAGGACCCCCCCCCCATAATGGTGTGCCCCATTAAAGAAGGTGAATGAAACAGAATTGCAACAGCTCAAAAGAAACATGAGTTATGCTCCATATAGGCAGACAGTTTCACTCCAAATATTCATATGGACTATTTGTACTGGACCTGTGGTAGAACCTTCCAAGCTCATATTGATCTGATCAGCCACAGACACACTGTACCCTGACTTTGATTTAGTGGTGCTTTCATTGAACATGCAAGACAATAATTTTATATCATCTCTAATTTCATTCTTAAAAAAGTTAATTTTAAATGACTCAAACAACAACTATTGCTTTTAATTTTGTTCTGAATCTCCTATTATTTCCACTTCTCACTCATTACACCTCAAACTTGGATTGTTCTCCTTATTCTCTTACTTCTGTGTTGCTGAATGGAACTGGAGTGATGTTGATGGGGTTCAGTACAAGTGATGCTAACTAATCTCAATTGACCCTAAGTAAAACCAGATAAAACTTATCATGCTTCCCTAATTTATTCTTGATGCTACTGGCATTATTGCCCACTATTAAATTCTAGTGGTTTCCTACTGTGTACAGGATCAAATATCAAATTTTTTGTAATTTAGAGTTCTTTACAACCTGGCCACTTCCTGTCTTTCCAATCTTTTTACATTCTTCTCCCCTCCATGTAGTCAGAAATCTATTTATACCTACTAATATGTGATTCCTTGTACATAATACTGCATCACCTATAATGTGTACCCTTATATGGGCTATCTCCCATGCTTGGAATGACCTCTGTCCTTGCTTGACTCTTAATTTCCCGGCTTGCTTCAAGACTCAAATCCTACCCTTAGCAGGAGGCCTTTATTGTCACTCAGCAGCCCCTATGAGATGACCTGCTGTTGACTCTGTATTTTGAAATGCTGTCTCAATCAATCAATAAACATTTAAGCAGCTCTAGCTGTGTGCCAATCACTATGCTAAGTTCCCTATTTAGATTATGAACTCCTTGAAGGTAAGGGCCATTTTTACTTTTCTATGTGCTTTTCAATGTGCACATTGTGGGTGCTTAATAAATCCTAGCTGAACATTTTTTTCTCATGTTGTTTCCTATGGCAATATCCTCTGCTCTAGAGAGGAAACAGGCATTGCTTTGATTAAGAGATTTCCCGAGGATGATTATTTCTGTAGTGTCCCCTGGGTACACGGTTAGTATAGACCTGGGCACTCTGCTGAAAGTGGGCAATTTAAAAATGGGCACTTCAAAACTCAGATTGTATTTAAGATATCTATGGGAAATTACAGAAAGTTCCCTCTCAGTTATATTAGGTGACTTGTGTTTTTGAGGTCATGAGTCACCTTTCCTCTTTTATTTAGAGCTTCTGCATGTGGAGTCTTCTTTCTGACTTTTCTATATTTGACTCAATTTGGAGAATAGGAAAACAAAACCTTGAAGTCTTGAAATACAAATTTTTATCTGGAAAGAAAAAATTGTGATATCTATTTTAATTGTCAGAAAATTCTTGAGATTTTTATGTTTAGAACACTTGTTGAATTTAACCACTCCTACATGAAACCATGTCTTAATTCCTTTCAATCCCATAACAGAAAGCCAGCCAGCCAGTCAACCAGCCAGAGAGAGAGAGAGAGAGAAAGAGGTGGACAGACAGACACATGCATGCACATACATACACAAACACACATACAGGTATTAAAGTTTTGTTTTAAACAATGGGGAAAGAGTGAACCCATTGGAAGCAATTATAGACCCTTCTTGTACAGTTTCTTCCTCCCCTGTGAATTTTAAACACATGTGCACACATGTCAGATTGCAAGGCAAAATGACTAGCAGCATAGGAGAAAGCAGACTTACATGGTAAGTTATGCTTTTTTGATGCAAGCATCACCACGAAACTTTTTTCATTAATAGTGTTTATTTTTGCTTTTAAGGAAATCATTATTTGAAAACTAGGTTTGATTATGTTATGGTAGTACCTTTACTAGCAAATGGATGCTTTCCAGTGCTCCATTTTGTTTTCAGAAATTTTGTTCCTAGAGGTAGAATTAAAACGAGAGTCATACAATATGGCACTTTGTGTTACAGTGTTTCATAAAAGGGAGATTGTTCTATAAAATATCTTTAAATAGAAAAACCCAATGTTAAATATAATAATTGCTAGGATTTATATAGAACTTGGAAGGTTTATAAAGCGTTTTATATTTATGTCATTTGAGCTTCATAACACTTCAGTGAGGCAGATACTATAATTATTCCCATTATATAGAGAAGGGTCAAGCAACTTGCCCATGGTCACACTATTAGCATCTGAGATAAAGATTTGACATATTTGATGGTGTTTGATGTATATATTCAGTCCTCTTTTGTCCATTTCTGATAAACATGAGATTTATCTGAAACCCAGTACCCCCACTCCATCCTCTCTTTTTTGTATACTCTTGCACAACTCCCATTATGAGAAATACTATGTACCACCCCTTCTCCCACATTTCTACATTAACGTATTCCTTTTACATTATTTCTCTTTCCCTTCATAAAACTTTCAGATCAGAATCAAATCTATTCCTAGGTCTTTAGTTTTTCTTATTGAACTCCTTTGGTTTCCTTTAAAGATAGTGAGGGTCTGAAGGGTTAGACTGTTAATAGTACATGATTTTATATCCTGTTCCAAATTTTCAAGTAATCTGCTTTTTTAGATTTCTCTTGACCCCTGTATTTCAGTTTCTTCTCAGTTCTGTTGTTTTTTTTAAATTTTAAAATTTTGTTTTGTTTTTAAATTAGAAGGGCTTGAAAATCTTTTTTTACTGAACAATTTGTTCTCTATGGGAATTTTACTCTTGGTTCTAAGATTATTTCTCTTGCCTTTTATAGCTGCCAGGTGATGTGTGAACTTAAATGTGGTTCTTTGGTATCTGAATTCCTTCAGTCTGGATACTTCTATATTTTCTTTGACAAGGAAACAGTTAAATTTAACTATGATATATTTGAGACTTTGGGGTCTTCTTTCAGGAAGTATTTAAGGGATTCTTCCTGTTTTTTAATTGATATTTTATTTTATGTTTCCAGTTGCATTCTGTGATGGTTTTCCACACTCATCCATTTGCCTTTCTTCCATCCCTTCCTTCCCTCCTCTCCTTGGCAGTGAACAGTCTGGTAAAAGTTGTACATGAACATGTGTGTTGAATATATTTACTTAATAGTCGTGATTCTTAATAAGCTGATTCTAAGAATAGATTTATGATTTCTTGAAATAAAAGTATCTAAACTATATTTAAATATATAATTTGTATACAGTTTTGTTAAGGGAGTCCAAAGATTCTCAAATTATCTTTCCATGGCCTATTCAGCTGTTTTTAATATGAGATATTTAACATTTTCTTTTTAAAGTATTTTGAATTTATTTTAATAGTTCTTCCTGTTTCATGGAATCAATTGATTTCTACTTAGACTATTCTAATTTTTGAAGAGTCTGTTATGTAAGTTTTTTAAATCACTTTCTATTCTATGCTATTTTTCTTTAAATTATTTCCTCTAGAGATTTTTTTTATCTCTTGTTTTACTTCTTCCAAATATTCCTAAATGCCTGATAGAAAATTCATGACACCCCCCCCTTTTGAACCTTTGCTTGAAGTTGGGGGCATTTGGGTCTACAATATTTTTTTAATTTGATTTTATTTGATTTAATCATCACCCTACCTTTAGTTCTTCAACGGTGTCCCTCTGGGCTTTTACTTCTGAAGAGGAAGAATGGTTATCCTTGGTTTGAATCATCTGAGTTCTTATATTGACCTCTACCTTTCTTTGTCCAGCTCTCTCTTTGATCTTCGAAATACAGAGTCCAGAATCTTCAGAGTCCTTAATGGAGTTTAAGAATAGAGCACTAAAGACCTTGGATCTTCTGGAACTCAGATGGCCTTGATTTGTATCATTGTAGAACTGTATTAGTTGTTACAACTTGAACTGTCAGTTGTTTTCCTCTATTGGCATTAGCTCTATTGGCAGCTGCTTTCCTATTGCTGTGGTCTTCTCCCCACTTTTGATATGGTTTTTGGGTAAAATAAATCATGGTTGTTTCTGTATTTCTTGATCATTATTTGAACTGAAGGAATTTCATGTTTTTGCTGGAATAGGTATATGGGAGATGGACTATTTGGTACCATTTAGATAACTATCTTGACCTGAAGTTCAATTAATCTAAATTTGTTTTTTAAGCTATGACCTGACCCTAGTCATTAATTGATAATACTTTTAAATGGCAAACTAGTAATAGTAAGTTTTTATATGATTTTATAGTTTAAAAAATACATAATTATCTCATTTAATCCTCACAACAACTCTTCCTACCTCAAAATTGCTCTTCTTATTATCCCTATTTTACAGATTAGGAAACTGAGTCTGGTGAAGGCTAAAGTCACACAGTTATTTGTGAGTCTGAGTGGGATTTGAACTCTTGTCATCCCTCTTTCAAGTCCATTACTTTATTGACTGGATCACCCAGCAAATTCACATTTTATTTTTACTTTTTCTTTTTACATTCACTTTTTAACTTTGATCTTCAAATTCTTTCCCTCCCTTTGGCCCCTCCCCCAGCTATTGAGAAGACAATTATACATTTGAAGTTATGCAAAAAATTCCTTCCCCCTCCCTCCACCAAACAAGAAAAATAAAATAAAAAAATATGTTTCAACCTTCTCTTTAGAGTTCATCAGTTCTCTCTCTGGAGGTAGATAGCATTTTCATCATGGATCATTGTATGGATCAGGGTGGCTAAGTCTTACATAGTTTATTATCATTACAAAGCTACTGTTACTATGATTATGATCTCCTGGTTCTTCTCACTTAACCTTGCATCAGTCTTCCTAGATTTTTCTGAAAGTACCCCCTTCCTTATTTTTTATAGCACAAGTCATATATCACAGTTTGTTCAACCATTCCTCAATAGATAGGAATCCCCCCAATTTCCTATTCCTTGTCACCACAAAAAGAGTTACTATGAATAATTTTGTATATATAGGTAGAACCTAACATTTTAAAGAAAATGCTCTTTTTTAACCCTTATAAATTTTTTTGGTCTCTTTCTCCCACTCTCTACCCCTATGCTAAAGTATTGCCTCCCCGCTCCCCCAATGGTTTCTGTACAATTCAATAATTTCTTAACATGGTATTGGGAGACATGGCTAATATGGACATTTCTTAGTATAGCATATCATTCTGAGGAGGGGGGATGGGATAGGAAGGGTGTTTCTAGTTGATTACATCAGTTCAGTCCTGTTAGAATAAAGTGTTTATAGAGAGCAGGCAGCAGCATCCTCAGCCATTGATTCCATCTTTATAACTTTGCCCTTTTAGAAAGAACAGATTACTTGTGTGGTGGTTCTGCATTGCACAGACAGAATCACAAGGAAGAAGCTTTACATAAACCATTTATACTGAATGTTTGGTATTCTGGTAACATAAATCAACAACAATATCCATTACAAATTCTTCCCTTTATCAGTTTTATCTTGATAGAACTCATCCCAACATGTGGGAATTTGAACCCTGCTTCAATACATCTAGTACCAAGTAATTAATTATTCAGGGCACACCAAACCTGGCCTCTGCAATGTAGAGTAATTCTTCCTGGTCAGTGTTAACTTCAGTCCCGATAATAAATAGAAAAAGTCTCCAGTGATGTCAGTATTTTAAAGTGATTAATCATTCCCTCCCCTCTTTTCCCTCCCTCCTGCATTTTAGTTTTCTTTAACTAGGATTTTTCAGCAATAAATCTTTAACAATACAGGTAAGAATTGTTCTGTAATTACATTTTGCTTCTTTTAATGCCTTAAGCTTTTATGGGAAGTTCTTCAGATGCTACACTTAAAAAAAAAACAAAAACCTGAACTCAAAACTCAACCAAGAAAATCCATTTATGGAAAATCTGAAATTTTAGAGAGGAGTTCCATGGAAGCCTAAACTTTTTGTCATAATTTATTTTGTTTCTTGCATAGTGCCTAACATAGTGTCTTGTAAGTAGTCAGCATCTGGTAAATGCATGTTGATTGAAAAAATTTTAGATACAAGATAAATAAAAAGGTTCATAAAAATTGCTAAGCCATTCTTTAGGAGGTATTTCTGAAATTCTTGTGTTACTTCCCTTCTGGAAGATCAAAGAAAAGACCAATTTATGTATTCATTCTTTAATGTGGTAGACAATAACAGTTTTTAAAATCTTCTTGGATTCTGATGTCAGTACTGCAGAACAGTAGTGTTATCCATTTCTGTGTTGTATAACATTGCATTTGCTATTACTAAATAGCAGGGTAATGCCCTGACTTAGAATAGGCCATGTATCTCTAAATAACCCATGATGGACCTGTTCAGACTTCATGTATATTCTGGGTGACAGGGACAGATGTGACAGATCTGTTGTGACACACTTCCAAACCATAAGTCAGTGGCTCGAGGTGACTCATGTCCTTCCTTTGATTCCTTCCTCTGCTGCAGGACAACACAATGATGCAAGGATGAACCTTTCCATAGCACTCACTGCTGCCAGGTATGGGGCTGCCACTGCCAATTATGTTGAAGTGAGGAGTCTGATGAAGAAGAAGGATCCAAACAGTTCGAAGATGCGTATATGTGGAGCACGGTGCAAGGATATGCTAACAGGTATGTTACCTGTCTTTGCTTTATCTTATTTATGAATTATTATAGTTTTGTCCCTCATCTCATCACACACTCTCTCTTAATCTAGATTTCAAAATCACATTAATTGCCATTCTTTATTTTCTAACCATGGTTGAATAGTAAAAATTACCGTTTTAGGTGCCACTACTTATTTTTTTCTCCTCAGTGGGGAGGTGAGCTTGCTTTTTTTTTTTAATTACAGGTAAGATTCCCTTAATTAGGAATGCTTTAAGTTTTCTTTATAGAAGTAGGAATAAAATGAAATAATAAGTAAGTTGAGGTTTTCAATATCATTTAGATGACATAGGCAAAGCATTACTGAAGAGTGGTGGTATATCATTAAGGTAGGACATCTTTAATTTTCATCTGGCTTTCATTCATGTTTTGGTACTTGGGCAATGTGGGCAAACCAGATCTGTTAAGCAAAACCAATCCTCTGAAAGTGTTTGCTGACAACCTTATTTAGAAAGTTCATTTTAAAGAAGGAAAGAGCTTATTTTCTCATTTGAGATTTCTTGGGATTTAGTTCTCAAATACTGGATATTTCAGCAAATTAGAATTGGAGCCCAAATGAAATGAGTCACAATTTTTTGGGGTTTTGGAGAGAGAGAGAGAGAGAGAGAGAGAGAGAGAAAGAATCCATATGGAAACCCTTTTGTACTGCTTTTCTCAGTGTTTCTAGTGCTCATGTCACTTAGTGTGGTATACAGTATACTTTACTATAGGTTAAGTTAATATAAGTTAATAGATAAATTAATAATCCAGAGCATCAGTGAGCAGAGAAACAAATGGGGCCTGTGATTGATGCTGTTTTCTTTCACAGGGCAAGAATTTGACGTGAGAGCCAAATGTGTTATCAATGCCACAGGACCTTTCACAGACACAGTGCGTAAAATGGATAATCAGACCACCTCAAACATCTGTCAGCCAAGTGCTGGGGTACACATCGTGATGCCTGGTTATTACAGGTAACTAGATTTCAAGATCACGCTTTCACAGCAGTCAGTGTTTTTTTAGCTAGAGTGAGATTCCCCAAAGAAAACTCAATTTAAAAAATTTGTCTTTTGAACCACCTTTCCTAAAAACAAGAATCGTCTTTCTATTAAAAAGAAGGAACTGTGATCCATTCTTTTATGATAAACAAACAAAAAGGATTCATTTGAGTATTCACTTCTAAGACAAGATAAGATGAATTTTTAAAAGTGCATTTAAAAAAGAAAAGTAGAACAAATGATGAATGTAGTCAAACAATTCTTAGCCAATTATGACAAGATTAGCTTCTTAGGGGTAGAGATTTGTGACCTCTCTACAAGGGTAATCAGTCCTGTATATTCATTTGCTTAGAATAATCAATTGAACATGAGTATACTGAAATTGTTTCAATTTAACTAAATTTAGGAAATATCCATTTATGTTGTTCTTTGTATTATCATGTTTTAATAATTTAAATGAGAGGCAAGAGACTGACTGGCAGAGAGAGACAGATTTGAGCAAAGTTAAATATATTCTCACTGTACTAAGGGAAGTCTTGGGGGTGGGGAAGAGATGATAAATATCTTATTTAATAAACATTTCTTAATTGCCTACTATATTCAAAGTACAGGATTAGATCTGAGCAACACAAAGGCAAAATAGTCCTTTCTCTTAAGGAGCTTACCAGTTTTTTTTATTAGGTTGTTTCAATTGTGTCTGATTTGTGACCCTATTTGAAGTTTTGTTGGCAAAGATACTGGAGTGGCTTGTCAAATCCTTCTCCAGCTCATTTTGTGAATGAGGAACTCAGGGAAATGGGGGTTAAAGTGATTTGCCTAGGGTCACATAGCTAGTTAAGTGTCTGAGGCTAGATTTGAACTCAAAGAAATTGTCTTCCTGATTCCAAGCTCAGTACTTTATCCTGATTTTGCAAATTGAATAGGCCCAAATTGTGATTTGAAGACAGTCAATTTATAGTTCTGTGGCTCTGAAGAAGACAGGTTTGTTTTTGTTTTCAAGGTCACTCTGTTTGGTGGATAAGACATGGTTTGCCAATCCATGACTCATCACCTTAATCTGACTTAAACCTGTTTTCCCCACCATCCTTAGAGAATGCCAGCCAGGGCTGGTATGAACTATCTGGGGAAGCCCTCAGCCAGAGTGATGACAACCCAACTCCAAGAGCTGGCCAGAATCAGATTAACTTGGGAATTCAGTGAGTTATGTGTCTTCCATTCACATTTTGTGGTTACTACTGATAGAGCAGAGAGGATTATAAGAATATATTCATTTTGTTATATTATTTTAGAATTTTTTAAACTTAGGAAGAATCTAAATAAAGTTATAATGTGTGCCATTGTCTTATACAAACTATAAAAGTAGAAAAGGGAATTGGTGTGGAATCTTCTCATTTCTAGGTTTTTTTTTTTTGTTTTTGCAAGGCAATGGGGTTAAGTGGCTTGCCCAAGGCCACACAGCTAGGTAATTATTAAGTGTCTGAGACTGGATTTGAACTCAGGTACTCCTGACTCCAGGGCCGGTGCTTTATCCACTATGCCACCCAGCTGCCCTGAATCTTCTCATTTCTAAAAGAAAGATAGAAAATTTGTAAAAAACATCTTTTAAAAAATGTCTTGACTTCCTCAGGTCAGTCTGTCTACAGTGTTTTCTGCAAAGTGACTGAAATATGTGAAACAGAATAGCCATCTCTCTTTAGCAGATACTTTCTGATTATTGGTTGTGTTATTTTGTTCTCCCTAAACTGGGTCTATCCTCACTTACTGTTTGTTAACTATCCAGCTGATTGCTAAGCAGTTAGCAATAAACTGATTTCAATTTAAATTAGGCTACTTCAGCAAAGCACTGGTCTGCATGAGAAAAATGTTCATTGCCTTTAGATCCAGACACATACATAAATTAACATCAAGCTTTTCCTCTTGGTTCAAAATGATTCATGCACATTGGAAAGGGTCTAAGTCTCTCTGGTACAGATTTCAACAGGGGGGAACATCTATTATAAAACTTTAGCATAATCTTACAGAACTGTTTCTTCATTGTAAACAGATTCCTCCCTCTTAATAAGGATATGAGTTAGGCAGTTTAAAAGCTGATCTAGAGTACTTTCTAGTGGCTTCTTAAATTTTTAATATCCATCATTAATAGCTTTATCTTCCCGCTCCTCTTGTTAATTCAAAGCCCAGGACATATGTCTTTACTTAGGTGGTTGGTGTATTGCTTCTCTCCTGTTCCCAGTTATATGAGTGTATTGTTCATCATCACCTTCACCCTTTAAAATTCTTTTTTACTGCCTTTAACAGTTTTAAAGGATTTTGTGGTTGCTTTTTTATTGTGATATTTAATACACAAGTTACCAAATATGGAATGTTCAGTTAATAAGTAGTTAGATTAAAAAAAAATCAGTCTATTTTAAGAATATAACAATATAAAGCAACTATCCACCCAAACATGATCCTAGATAAGGTTCTTTGTTTTATCATTGCTAATGAGTCAGTATATTTGCAAATGTTGTGATTATATTGAAAATATTGTGATGAGGTATTTAACCCTTGCAGCTCATTGAATTTCCCAAAACAATATATATTCTTGCAACTTGATAAAGTTAATTTCCTATTTCATTGTGCCTGATATTCCCAGAGAGCTTATCACTTTACAAATAGGGATGGGGAGCCTTTTTTCTACCAAGGGCCATTTGGATATTTATAATAGCATTTGTGGGTCCTACAAAATTATCAATTTAAAAATTAGTCTGCTATATTTGGACTATCATTTATTTAATTCATCCTTTAAAAGCCCCTAGATTTATTGAATTTTGAGTCCCACCTGTGTTTGCCTTGGCAGCACTAAACCAAATAATTTAGTAGACCTTATACGGCCTGTGGGCCAGACATTCCCCATCCCTGGTAGAAATAAAGAATTTATATGCATGTGTATATGTGTGTGTGCGTGTGTGTGTGTGCGTGTGTGTGTACACACACACACACGCACACACACACAAGACTATCTCTAGATTCTTCTAGAATTAAAAGTATTACCACACATATATGGAAGATGATGTTTAATCATAAAGTTAAAGGTGATGATAGCGAATACTTGTCTTCTGATTTACAAAGCATTTAAACATAATGTCACATTTGAGATTCAGAACAGTCCTGTGAGATAGATGTTATAGGTATTAGTATTTCAATTGAGGAAACAGAGGACCATAAGGGATTTACCTATGGTCCCACAACTAGTCAGTGTCAGAGGCACTGACTCAAAAAAATATTATACTGCTTTCCAGGTTATATGATTTAGAACTGTATCATGGAAATCAGAAGTGATTTATCATTTTCAAATGGAGACAACTGACTACTGAAAAGTCAAGTGACTTACCCAAGGCCACACAGGCAGTATCTAGCAGCTTTTTTGTATCTTCTACAATACATTGCAATGCCTTATGTGTGGTAAGAAATCAAGGTCTGTATACTGAATGAATATTGACAGAAGCTGTATGGTAGCTTGAGAGTTAGCCTTGAGATAAAGGTTTCAGATTTGAATCTATTCTCAGATACTTATTAACTATGTGATTATGGGCAAATCACTTAATCTACAAGTCTTGATGCATGTATGTGTATATATACATACATACATATACATACATACATATGTATATATGTGTGTATACACACACACACACACACACACACACACATATATATATGAGATGAAAAGTTTTTCACTACCTTTTTTACAGAATTGTTGAAAAGAAAGTCCTTTGCAAAATCTTATTGAGTCATTTTTCAGTTGCTTCCAACTCTTTGTGATCCCATTTGGTGTTTTCTTGGTAAAAATACTGGACTAGTTTACCAGTTTCTTCTCCAGTTCATTCTATCAATGAAGAAACTGAGACAAGCAGTTTTAAGTGACTTACTCGGGGTCACAAAGCTAGTAAATATCTGAGCTCAAATTTAAACTCAGGAGGAAGATGACTCTAGCACTCCACTGCTCCACCTAACTTAAGGCACTATATAAATGGGAATTGTTTACAGTTATTCCTTCCACATCTCGGCTTTTCCAACATGGTTTCAGTATATTGTGGGTTGGAGTAAGAAATTAAGTGGAAATTTTTGGGAAGTTTTGCAGAAGCCACAGACAACACAGAAAAAGTTTAGAAACTAAGAAATGCATAAAATATATGTATAATGTCATATATTACAAATCTAAATCTTTTTTTTGTAAACACCCCATAATAGAAAAGGAAAAGAAAAAAATTCAGACTTCTTTGATACAAAGGGGGGGGCCTAAGTATTTTACATGGATTTTCCAGATCATGGGGATGCCATGCTCCTAACCCTTGCAATGTGGAAGGAATAACTTTATTATAGGATCACTGATTCTGAGCTAGAAGAATCCATCTAAACTAAATCATTCATTTTACACATGAGGAACTGAGGCCCCAAGGTTGTGTGACTTGTCCAGAATCACACAACTTAGTAAATGGCAAAGTGGCTCTGATGATGTTCTCTTCACTATTGCATCTTTTGTAGTTATTGTTGATGGTGATATTTACATGAATATCTATGATATATTTGCTTTTATCCAGCTCTCTGTGTCTCCCTCATTAAGCAGTAGTCCATACATGACAGATGGATAGACAGGGTCAGAACTATGGAATGATAGAAAGATGTTTGGTCCAGTCAGATAATGGGCCTGACTATAAGTTCCAACTTTTAAACCACTGAACCGAGCAACTTTTCTTCTTGAAAATGTGCTTCTTTGTAGTTGAAACTATGCTGTTTCCCAAGAGTCCAAGCAAATGACACTTGGAACTTTAACCACCAACCAAATGGGCAAAATTCTCTAAGTAGACTTTGATGCCTTTTGTTCAGTCTGGCTACTTTTCTTCTGACTCCCTTGGAAGGATGCTTGTCAGGATTCCCAACAAGGAGAGGAATTTGTAGCAGGAATGTCCTCTTGTTGAGGGAATTTGCTGACCACTATCCTTCTTAGCAGCCCAACTCAATGGAATGCTACAGGAAATAAAAAGTGGTTTCTCACTTAGGAATACATCACATCAGTACTTATGTGACTTATTCCTATGTGAGAAACCATTTTCTTCATGTGGTCTTGGATCTGAAGCAAATATTTTGAGCAATGACCTGATGCAGATGATGAGTGCTGGGCCCGGAGTCAGGATTATCTGAGTTCAAATCTGGCCTCAGATACTCACTAGCTTAGTGAGATACTCACTCTGGGCAAGTCATTTAAACTCTGTTTAACTCAGTTTCCTTACATATAAAACAGGGATAATAATAGCATTTTGATGTGAGGATCAGATTAGATAATAATTAACGTAAAGTCCTTGACACATAATAAAGCATATAAATGTTAGATAGTATCAATTTTTAAACTATTATTTAACATTGTGCCTGGCATTTAATAAGCATATAAATGTAAGATATTATCCATTTTTATTTTTATTTCATGTTGTGCTATGAATAAGAGTACCCATAGTCTCCAGAGTACCATATTTGTGATCTTTCCAAGTACAGGAACACCACAGAGGCATTATGTGTAGAATTTCATTTAAGATATCCAATAAGAAAATTCTTTTTTAGATTATCTCAGAATAAAAGTGAGATTTTAGCTATATTGGTTCAAATGCTTGAAACAGGACTGCAAGAAGTTCTCCCTGACTATCATAATGAAAAAAAGGAGATAGAAATGAATTGCTTGTATCTCTCAAGCTCTAAAGAAAGCTTCATTTAATAAATACTAGGAACTTAGGATAGGCATGTTACAAGTTCAATAAAGTCTTTCCAATACAGGGAAGACAGGTGTGCCTTTCTTAACAAAAATGAATAAGAACACTTATTATGGCTAGAAGCAGCCAGGTGGCACCATGGTGTATAGAGTAAGCCTGGAGTCTAGAAGACCTGAATTCAAATTTTACCTCAGACACTCACTAGCTGATTGATTCTAGCAAGTTTTTCTCATCTACAAAAATGAGCTTGATAGAATCCAACAATTTATTTCTACCTTCTTTTTGTAATGCTATTCAGGGTAATTCAGTTCAGATACTAATGATGTAATACTAGGTAACCTAGTTTCTCAACTTTAGAATGAAAATGTAATATCTACCTTCTAGGGTTGTTGTCAGGATCAAATAAGAGAAAATTTTTAAAGCTCTTAGCACAATACATGTTGCATAGTAAACATTTAGTAGATTCTTCTTCCTTTCTTCCTTTTCCTTACTTTTTTCCTTCCTCTTTCTTTTCTTCCTTCCTTCTATCCTTCCTGTTTTTTAAATTGGGTTCAAGTTTTTCTTTTGACATACTACAAGACTTTCAAGTCATGTTGGTTCTAAGTGTCCAGACAGTTCTCTAAGATCCACAGTGGCAAAATGAGTCTATAGCTGCATTGGTAGGGCACATTTTTTTTAAACTAAAAATTTCCTGCACCTAAGAAATCACTGATCTGGACCAAAAGGGGGAAACCATTTCATATATTCTTTTATATGTATATGTTGTCTTTCCCAATAGAAAGTACATTCCTTGAGGGCTAAACTGTTGTTTTTTTTTTTTGTTTTATTTTTGCTTTGTTAAAGTTATCTTGGTTTCACGGCAGTAATAGAAATCTACCATAAACTGTGTAAAGAGCACAAGTTACACCCATGCCCAAAGGAGTGAAACATTTCATTTCAGATCAATTTCTGGTATATATTATAACATTTTTTTTTCATATTTTCTGAGAACCTTTCACTAACAGGTGTACCAAATATCTCAGTGGAAAACTTTTCATCATACTTTAGAGATTTAAGAACTGTTTACTCTTTAAAAATCATGGGCATTTGACTTGAATCAATATCTTTATGGATGTTCCAGGTAGCAAATATGAGTACCAAAATAATTTTAAAATGATGTCAAAATATTTCCTTTTGAAAGAAAGATTTTTTATGACTCTAGGAAAATTCATACATATATATGTATATATATGTATACATACATATATACATATATGTTTGTATTTGTATGAGTGATCTTTTGAAGTTGGTTGGTCATTTGAAAATGTGATTTTCAAAAGATGAGACTGCACCTCTACCCTTTAATTGTATAGGAGAGGATTATGGGTGTGGAGCATTCCATATAATGTTGTTCTTGTTTGATGAGTTAATTTTGCTAAATTTTTTTTCTCCTCCTTATTTGTTATAAAGGATGACTCACGGGCAGGAGAAGAGATATATTTATAAATGAAGGTGATGTGAAAATAAAAGATAAAAAAATTTATTGTGATTTCTAATTTAACTTTTTTTGTTGTTTGAAGACCATTGTCACCTACTAAAATTCTTTGTCTGAGCAAAGTACCCATGAAATCCTTGTTAAGGATTCTTTAAGGTTTTTTAAAAGAGAAGAGGAAAATTAAAGCAGTCATTTGGATGCTTGAGAATGGTTAATGAAAATTGCCCTTTTAGAGATGTGTATATAACCAGTTTCTCTTGTATCAGTTCATAAATATTTAACCCTTTTCTTTACCTCAGTCCAGAGAGTATGGGACTGCTTGACCCTGCCACCAGTGATGGACGAGTCATTTTCTTTTTGCCCTGGGAAAAGATGACCATAGCTGGGACAACTGACAGCCCAACTGATATCACCTCACATCCTATTCCTTCAGAAGAAGACATTAATTTCATCTTGAATGAAGTACGCAACTACTTAAGCTGTGATGTTGAAGGTAATACTCGACTTCCTTAAGCTTCATCTCTTTTTAGTTTCTGGAAAATCATACCTTGTCCTTCCCTTGTCTTCTGATCTTCAGACTTTCCCTTGCTAGAGCTGGGGTCATGAACTTTAGAAAACTTTTGGTCAGAGTGACCAGTTTACATGATACTAGTTGGTTTTCTTATCTCCTACAAGTTCCTCTGCTAATATTTTATACTTTGTTGTATTTTCTGGTTAAATGTGCTTATTGCACTAGTAAGATGTCTAGCCTGAAATTTCCTGTCATTTCTAAGTCAGTGAAGCTTTGAGTGAGTGTTATTTGTTCAGAAAGTGTTCAAAAAGGGCAAAAAAGAATTTAGAAATAAGAACATCAAAAAGGATATGATAACTGAGGCTTTGATTCTTGGAATCTTGCTAAGGATTTAATAGACCCTCCTTGTTGAGAAAGTGCAGTGTTGATGACTGAATTTAGCTAAAAAGGATCTGGAGGCTACTTTTTTTTTGTTTAGTTAAAGTCCATTTTTTCATAATGTTCTATTTCATAATGAGTGTTTGCAGGGTTTTGTTTTTGTTTTTGTTTTTGTATCTGTGATCAATTTGGTAATGTTCCTTTGATCTCTTAGCCTGGTTTGACATTTTTGAAGATCAGTCTAAACCCTAGGCAAGTAGCAGTTTATCCTGGTGGAGGGAGTTCCCTGTGCTGACAAAAATCACAGATCCACTGAGTATTCCCACATGCCACCTTGGTTTACTTTTGTACTGAGCACCTGCCATGGTAATGGTTTCTGTAAAAGAAAAACAATGATCTCTTTCTATTTTTAGTACTTACAAGGTTGTGTGGCTATGGACAAGTCATTTAAGGTCTCTGGGCTGTTGTTTTTTTATTTTGTAAAATGTATATAATAATGTTGGTACTAATAATACAAAAAGTTGACATTTTATAGTGCTTTGTTTTGCAAGGGTTTTTTTTATAATTTGATCTTTACAGCAATCATGGGAATAGGTCTTATTGTTATATGAATTTTACAAATGAAGAAACTGAGGGCTAGAAAGATTAAGTAAATTGCTTATAATCATATGGCCAGTAAGTGTCTGAGGCAGAATTTGAACCCAATTTGCAAGTCCAATAATTTCCCTTTCTGCTATACCATATTGCTTTCTATACTAGTTAGAGTGTTTGTCACTACACTAGTTGCAAAGAAAAGCCCTAAACCTTAACATTTATATAAATGTGAGTTATTATTTACCTGTTAGTCCTTTCCCTAATACCTTTTCTCTTCAACATCTAAATGTTGAACAATATAAACTTTTCTCTCTTTCATTGTTTGACTAGGGAAGGGTAGTTTTTTAATTCTCAGGTCTAATAATGTAATCTGATGGTATCAAACACAAATAGAAATGGATACCTGTTATATAGCATATTGACTTAGAAAGTTACAAATTAACATTATTTGTATTGTATTTGTGTTGATTAAAAATTTTTTTCAATAGCATTGTAATATGGTTCTGACTTTGCCATAAGCCACAAGTTTGTCACTCTGCTTTAGAGAGTTTCATTATTTTGTATATTATTTAAATCAGCAGTTGTCAATACTTTTTCTGGACCCCTATGCACTCTTAACGATTATTATGGATCCCCAAAAGCTTTCATTTTATGTGGGTTATATCAATATATACTAGAAATTAAAACTCATAATAATCTGAACTCATTACATGTTAACATAATTTTTGAAAAAAATTACTAAATTTTCCAAAACAGAAAAATGAATGAGAAGAATGACATTGTTTGTATTTTTTTGAAAAAAAAAATCTCCTTGATATCTGGCTTAATAGAAGACAGCTGGATTCTCATCTCTGTTTCTGCCTTCAATCTGTTGTGATACATTGTTTTTGGTTGAAATAGATGAAGAAAACTCAGCTTCACACAGATATGTAGTGAAAAATAGAGAGTAGTATTTTAATAGACAATAACATCTTTGTATTATTAAGGAAATAATTTTGATTTCAAAAATTCCCTAGCCCCTGGAATCCCAGGAGTCTTTGAACTACATTTTGTGAACTACTGATCCAAAGGGTGTTGAATTTAAGTACTTGAAAAACTGCTTTAATAATAACATTTATATATCACTTACTAAGTGTTAATGCTTTAAAAATATTAACTCATTTAATTCCCATAACCACCCTGGAAAGGAGTTGCAATATTATTATCATCCCCATTTTACACATGAGAAACTGAGACAACCAGAAGCTAAATGATTTGTCCAGGGTGAATACAGCTATAATTAAATGTCTGAGGCTGGATTTGCATTCAATTATTCCTGACTGTAGCCCCAATGCTCTCTTCATTGAAACACCTACCTGCCCTTGCTGTGATAACATATTGACTGTGTAAATATGCATTGATACAAACTCATATGGGGTTTTGGGTTTTTTTTTGGGGGGGGGTTGCAAGGCAGTGGGGTTAAATGACTTGTCCAAGGTCACACAGCTAGGCAATTATTAGGTATCTGAGGTCAAATATGAATTCAGGTCCTCCTGATTCCAGGGCTAGTGCTGTAGCCACTGTACCACCTAGCTGCCCCTCTCATATGGGTTTTTGAATGTCTATATGTTACATAAGTATATGAAGACACATTTATATACAAAATATAAATGTATTATAGTATCATAGACTTAGGACTGGAGGATAATTCAAAGGTCACCTAACCTAACCTATTTCACTGATGAAGAAACTAAGGCCAAAGAAGAGAAGATTTACCCAAAGCCACACACCTAGTAGTAGTAGATCTGGGTTTGACCGTACATCTTCGGAATTCTTTACCTTGAGCCTTCAAATATCTCACTTAATAACTATATCAAGAATGGATGAAAGGGGCAGCTGGGTGGTGCAGTAGATAGAGGAACTGAGTTCAAATGTGGCCTCAGACATTAAATTACCTAGCTGTGTGACCTTGGGCAAGTCACAACCCCATTGCCTTGAAAACAAAACAAAACAATAAGAATGGATGAAGTCTATTAGAAAAAACAAAAACAAAACACTATGAAGTACTGCCTGTTTAATAGAAAAATATTCAAGGTCTTCAAAATTGAAAGGATTACTTAATTTAGAAAGGTTTCAATTAATTTTGCTGGTATTTTGTAATATAAAAATGTTATTGAAGGTTGGTGATTATTTATAAAATTATCTTGAAATAAATTGTCCCTTTTAAGAGGTGATTTTAAAAGTGTAAATGGTATTTTATAGTATGTTCGTTAGAAAAAGTGGTTTTCTATATGAACCCAGGTGTTTAGAAATCTAAAACTGCTGTAGTTAAGAAGGAAATTAATTTGGAAGCAGGAATTCATGCTGCACATTTCTGTTTCCTTCGCATTCAAATGTGGTATCAGATGTAGGTGTGGTAGGTGCTTTATTTCATTGCTAAGAGTCTAGGTAAAACATTATACATAGGTCCCAAAGGAAGATAATTTTCTGGGTTCCAAAGTAGAGGCAGTATTCACCACAACTTAAGTTAGATATGAATAAAAATACCAGTAAGGATAGGAATAAAGAGAGAATATGTATATGGCTACAAAGTTTAAAACAAAACCCCAACATTCTCCCCTTCAGTTCTGTGATGGAGGTAGTGTGGATGGGCAGCTGGTGTTGTCTTCCATATTGATACCACCTGCAAATAAATGAAATATGATCACAGCTTTGGCTAGCCTTCGTGGTTAACCCCACTTTAGAGAGCTTTATGGTAGTAGTGGAACAGTTAAAAGTAATGGACAGCTATGGTCAAAATTGATTTTAAGAAAAGTGGTTAAAATTGCTAACTGAGCATGGCTAGTCAGGTCTTCAACTTTTGCATCCAAAAACATCTGTAGATTAGCTCTCCAGGTGGGAAGCACCTGTGGTAAAAGTGGTATATATAATTTAGCATCCTGAGAGGCCTCCTTCCTACATAATCTCTTTCTCTTGTTCATTTCATATCACTTTTTAATCATATCTTAGTTTAAGAATTCTTTTACTAAAATCAAAGATTCTTAACTTTTTATCCAGCTCTCTAATACATCAAAGACACAATGTTGAGGCATTATATCATATCTAGATGGGAATAAGAATTAACCACAGCAAAGTTTGATTTTATTTCTAAGAATCTTCTTGTCTAAGAATTTTCATACCAAACAAATTCCTGGTAGATTACAATAATCAATTTATTAAAATTACTCAGTAAACAGAATTAGGGGACCATAATGGAGGGGAATGTTGTGTCTTTTAAAACCATGGAGAGGGTGAGAATTCTTAACCATCTTAACCAAAAATTTACAAAAGAAAAGACAAATTCTAGTGTATAAAAAATTTGCAAAATAAAATATTTAAAACAAGTAAGGATATTCACTGGGATATGTCTTTATGATAAACATTTCTGACAAAAATCTTATCTAAAACCTATAATGAATTGAAACAAATTTATCAGAATAAATTCTGAGTTAAAGATTCTTAACTTGGAATTCCCAGACCCCTAAAAGGGTTTGTGTACAGATTTGGATGAAGAGAGTCTTTGACTTCAGATGGGTAAAATCACATATTTATTTTCATCAACATCTACCTGAAACTTAGTAGTTTTTCGTTTATTATAAAATATTTTTCTGAGGAGGGGTTCTTATGATTCATCAGACTGTCACAGATGTTTATGACATACATGCCAAAATTAAGAACCCTTGTGTTAAGTGATCAAAAGACATGAACAGGCAAGTCTTGGAGAAATAAGCTTATATCGATGAATGTATGAAAAAATTCAAATTAATAATCAGAGAAATGAAAATTAATACATCCCTGAGAAGCCATCAAATTGGCTAAGATAATGAGATATGACATTTTGTGCCATTGTTCTGCTAATACATGGTTCATGGATGGATGAATTAGTTCAGTTCTTTAAAAAAAAACAATTCGGATTTATATAATAATAGTTACAGGGATATTTATGCCCTTTGATCTTGCGCTACCACTATTAGGATTCCATTGATGTTTCTACTACTAAAAAAATTCCTTTCATAATAAAACAAAAAATTAAAAATCCACAAAAAACAAACCTGTAAATAAAACCATTCTTAGCAGTTGGGGAGTAATAACAAAATTTGGTTTATGAATGTACTAGAAAATCAATATGCCACAATAAATAATGATTTAGAATTTAAAGAAATGGATGACTTAGAAGTAACAAGACAACTAGGTTGGTACAGAGGATAGAGTGCCAGATTTGGAGTCAGGAGTTCTCATTTTCTTGAGTTCAAATCTAGCTTTGGACAGTACTAACTGTAACCCTGAGCAAGTCACTTTATCCCCATTTGCATCACTTTCTCATCTGTAAAATGAGCTAGAGAGGGAAATGATGAACCATTCTAGGTATTTTTGCCAACCAAGAAAAGCGCAAATGGGTTCACAAAGATTTGAACATGACTGAACAACAATGACAAAAATGGGGCGGGGTGACACAGATGGAAGAAAGCAGAACCAATAGAACAAAAACATTTCTAATAGAACTAAGGAAAGTAATGTTGTCAAAAAGAATAATAATTAAATACACAGAAAGGTTCATGAATCATTAAAACCTTCAAACAAGACTTTTTTAGCCTTGTACAAGTTAAGCTATACATTTTTGTGGTATTTTTTCTTTAAGTTTCTTATCAATCACGTTTTTCATTTTTCCTCTTTTTGTTCTATATACTTGCTGATGGGAGCTTAAGATTTATTTGGAGGAAGATATCAAAATAATAACTAAAAATGAGAATAGTAACTTGCAGAGATGGGCAGTATTGTTTCTCCTTTAGCAGTGAACCATGGCATTAAGATTCATATTTTTCTAAAAGAATTTTATTGGTCTCTGAAGGAATCATTCTATTCAAAGATTAGTTAAAGGAGTTTTTTAAAAAAACCTTCAATTTCAACTTCCACTCAGCTGACTCATTTCTGTTTCATTTATATGTTTTAATATTTGAGTTGCTATTAATGTGCTAGGCACTATACCAAATACATTTCTCACTGCTATAATATATAGGTTTATGATGTGCATGCCTGTCAGGTAGGAACCAGATTGAGTTTATCCATTCATTTTACTGAACCGCCTAAGCAGCTGGGGAATGGCAATGACCTTTGGTCTTAACTGACCTGATTTAGATTTGAATTGTTAACCTAGTAGAGGTTCCACATCCCATAACTACTCCCTTGGGCCAACCGGTCTCCCAAATGATTAAAAAAAGATTGGTTAAAAGCTTAGTTTGAAATATTTTGAAAATAGTTCTCATTCACCAGGAGTGAAATCAAGTCATTTAAAAAAGGAATTTATTAAATGAATGAATAAATAAAATTTTCAGAACAGTTTTTGAGTCTCCCCAAATGGCTATAATGCTTAAAGAAGGAAAAAACCTGTCAAATCTTCACACTCCATGCTGTTCATCTGCTGCAAAATGTATCAGAATAATTCTGAAAAGCATTTTGCCTGTTGGGAATAAGATCATGTCTTCTTTTGCAATTTAGAAAGCTTTCCATTCACAAGCTGAAATTTCTAGATTACTTGTTTGTTCTTTCTTGAAATGGGAAATTGATAGTTCTGTTCTTTGTATTGAGTTAAGAAGAAAAATAATCTTGAGGAAAAAATGTATCATTAAGTCTGTTAGAGAGAGGGTAATAAAATGAATGTGGTGGCCACCCTGTGCTACGACTTAGAAGAATTAAGGGTGACAGAATATTTGCAGTCTCTTCCACCCAAGAAGTTTTTTTTTTCCCAGAGTGCTTCTGAAGACAGTTCCACTAGTTATACACAGGTTTTCACATGTGCAATTAGTAGTGTTTATAGATGGCCTGTTATTCAATTAACAGCGAAGCTGGTCATATCACCTCACTGCAGACCTGCTTTTTAACTGCCAGAGACAGCACCAGGGTTATCAACTTACACACAGGCTTGGATGTGTTCCAGCTGTTTAATTATCGTGTCACACGCTTTGCTTTTTCTAGTTTCATTAGTTTATAAATGTAATATGGTATCTTATTTCTATGATTAACACTTCATTTCGGCAGGTTAAACATGCTGCTAGAGAAGTATTGATTTCTGACACTTCTCTCCCTCCCACCTTGAACCCTCCTCTACCCCCCCACCCTGTTCATTTAGATATTTGCACTGATTTTTTTTTTAAAAAAAAGCAGTATCCAAAAAAACATACTGACAAATAGCCCAATAGGAAACAGAGCAATTCAATTTTCTTAACATAAATGTTATATGTACTTTTTACTATGAACTTTAATAGAAAATAAAATGGACATACAAGTTTAGAAGGAATGATAATAATTGTAAATCAAAATTTATAGTCCTTTTTTAAAAAATATGACATCTGGAAAAGTTTACTCTTTAGCTTCATTGTTTAGTCACTTTGCATGGCTTTTGGTATTTTACATTTAATCAAATACAGAAAGAATGTGAATATTGTAAACAATTAGAAAATAATCTAGGTACCTGCTAGTAGATGAAAAATTAATTTTCTAATTTTGCCTTACAAAATTTACCATAAACCCATACCAGTTTGTACACTAACCAAGAGGTTTACTGTAGATAGCTTTTAGCATCTATGGAATTAGCCCTTTTAAAATATATACATATATATATATGTATATGTATATATATATATATATATATATACACACACACATACATACATACATATATATACAGCCATCAAAAACTTTGAATAAAGTTCTCTAGAACCCTGCTGTTCCTTCTCCAGTCATAATCTCAGTCTTTCTTTGGTTTTTGATGGCAGAGAATGCTATGGCAGAATGCAGAAAATATTTCGAATACATTTGAACATTTAGGGGATACAACAGTCTGTCCGATGCAAGGTCTTACAAGTTTCGGAAGATTTAGGAAATAACTCAGTGAAGTTGGTGTTTTAGCTAGTGTTAGCAAAGACTTTATTTTGCAGACAGAATGTTAGTTACTTAAAGCATACAACTCATTTAAGTTTCTGATTTGAGTGACAATTTGAGAAAGCAAAATCAATCTTTGAGGCTCTGAGTCATGTCTTAATAATAAAAGTATAGTCATAAATAATAATAGCAGCTAGCATTATTTTATTATTTTGAGATTTACAAAGTGTGTTGCAAATATTATCTCATTTGATAGTCATGACAACCATGACTGACATGATGGTAGTTATAGGTTTCTGGATGAGACCCTTATGTTAAAAGAGGGCAGCCCTCAAGGTAGGTGCTATTTTTACATTTTAATCCCTTCTTGGATGGAGATTAAATGGTTTGCTTAAGTCACTATAGTTGATATGACAAATTTGAACTCTGATCTTCTGGAATTCAGCACCTCTTTTCACTAGCCCAGTCCTTTTTTTAGGTAACTATTTACTAAGGATTACAAATCTACTTCTAGAAGGGATCTCAGAGACTGCATGATTTTTCCAAGGACACACATGTAGTAAGAGTTGAGGGAATTCTAACCTAGGATCTTACTCTGGGACCCTTTCCTTTTTCCATTGTATCACATTGCCTTGTTGAAGATTTCCATCCTTTGCTTAGAGAATCTTGCTCTAATGTCTAGACCATCTACATTGGATTGCCAAGTGCATAGGTGAGATCCTTGCAAAGGGGAATGCTAGATTCTATAGGTTATCATCACTACTTCCATTTTATAGATGAAGAAACTGAGACTCAGTGAGGTAAAGAGATTTGGCTAAAATGTCAGAGGCAGTATTTGAATCAAGGTCATTTCTAACACTGACAATTGCAACATTCTCCTCACTGTCTCTGCCAACTAACTGGCCAATATATGTCATTGACTTAAGGGACACTAAAGCAGAAAATGAGGCTGAAGTAAGGCAGATCACTCACTAATCATTATTCCTTTGGCAAATATTATTGATTTCTTACTTGGTTTTAAGACACCATGCTAGCAATGGAGTATGCAAATAAGCTTATCCTATTCAGCCCCCGATGTGACTTTGGGTAAGTCTCTTCATTTACCTCAGTCTCAGCATCCTCATCTTGAGGAGCAACGTCAGGAGAATGTATAAAAACTTTTTTCTTAGAGACCTCCATAGAGGAGCTGCCTTCTCTTAACATAAGGGTCTCATCCAGATACCCATAACTCCCATCATGTCAGCTAGGGGATCTCCTTTTTTTTTCAAGTAGATAGACATCTACTATCATTATTTAGCAACAGCTTAACCCCACCCACCCTTTGCTATTAGAAAGTCAGGTGCCTCCCAATAATATAACTCCATATTTTCGCAAGCCTTTTTGGTGAAGCAGTTATCCAAATCATCCTAGGGAATTGAAGACTGCCAGTTATGGGGGACTTTGCTTCAACTCATCAGTGAA
This sequence comes from Macrotis lagotis, assembly GCF_037893015.1. Classification (NCBI taxonomy): domain Eukaryota; kingdom Metazoa; phylum Chordata; class Mammalia; order Peramelemorphia; family Peramelidae; genus Macrotis; species Macrotis lagotis. Next base: position 710,729,622 of record NC_133658.1, on the reverse strand, counting down.
CATTTATTAAATACTAAGTGCAAAGCATTGTGCTAAACATTGGGAATAGAAAGCAAGGCAAAAAATAGTCTCTGATCTTACAGAACTCACATTCTAATGGGAAGAGGTAGGGAGCAACATGAAAAGAAACACGAAATACAGGATACAAGGAGTATCCTGTACAAACAAGATTTTATATATGTGTGTGTCTGTTTCTTATTTGTATATCTATACACACACACACACATTTGGGGATGGAGAGAGACAGAGACAGAGATGCTAGATCACTAGCATCAGGAATAAGGAAAAGCTTCTCAAAGAATATAGGATTTTGGCTTTGATTTTAAAGCAGGGAAGCTAAGAGATAGACGTGAGGAAGAAAAGCATCTCATGCTTCGGACACAGTCAGCTGAGCAATGGAGTATCTTGTTTGAGGAATAAGCAGAAGAAGGATAGTGTCACTGGATTATCAAATGCATAGGTGAGAGCAAGGTTTATAAAGCTTAAACAAGCACTTTCCTTATGACAGTCCCATGGATTGATGCAATAATCATTATTTTCATTTCACAGTGAGAAAATATGACTGGGATTATATTAACAAAATATGTAACACAGGCTGGGTATGTGACTCTGCTGTGGTCCTAGTCTCTCAGTGCCCCCAATCAACTCTGTTAAGACAATAACAGGTACAACACTGCACCCAGTTGGCTTCAGAGAAGAAAGTGAAGCTGATGATTTTGCATAACCCTCCTCACTTAAATCCAACTCATATGCATGTCATAGCATCATCTCCCAGATATCGCGGTCCTCTTCAAGAAGGAAGGACAAACAACAGTAACAACAACAACAAAAAAAACAGTAGCTAGGCTGCATCAATTTCTGTACCACAGTTTCCCTATATCAATTATATCACAGATCTAGATGACCTTACATGACTCTCTAATTCCCACTTTCTATTTAGGAAAAAGAAATTGAACCTAGGTCTCTTGGCTCCATGTTTAGCACTATTTTCACACTAGTGAGGCAATAATTTAGTCGAACACTTGTTTGCAAACTGCAATGGATCCTCCCAATTCTTTTGAGGTACTTGCTACAGGTATCGTTACTCCTATTTTGCTGATAGTTTCATAGACATTAAGTGACCTGCCTTAGATCACATAATTAATTAGTTTCGCTGACAGGATTTGAAACTGGGTCTTCTTGATTCCAATTCTAGCAATCTGTATTTAGTTCTCCATAAGCAATTTTCTATTCCCAGGAGCTTATGATGGTAGAGGGGTGATCTTCAGATTTAAGAAGACTTGAACAGTAGGAGAAGGCCAGGATGGACAGCCTTGAATTTGTTCTCATCCGCATTATTAAGAGTTCCCATATCCCTGAGATCACTGATCCATCGGATCATTGGTACTTGTGTGGTTGGTTAATGGTCTTAGATGATTATTGTAAGATTTGCTTCTATACAAAGTTCTATGAGTTAAAACCATATCCCAGATAAAATCTTTAGTAGGAATCTTTGGATTCATGTATATGTATGGCATTGGCTTGAGCCTTCAGATGTAACTAAAGACTTCTCTCTAAACCAGCAACAGAGACTGCAGCCAATTAAGATGAAGTACCCTATAGGCTACTTTATATTTTAAGTATTTAATTTTGATATTTTCCTTAACTTGGCATGCAGACGTTCTTTATTTTATAAATAAATTCAGTCTCAACACTGTGTTAATATAATTGAAGTGGCACTAAGAACTCAATTCAGTTGAGTTAAAATTCTACCAGCAGCATGCAGTCTGTGATTGTAAATCCAGAGTATTTTATTGAATGTTTTAGAAGTGTGACTTCTGTACTGTTGACTAAATAAGATGTTAATAATAGTAATAATAATAGCAACATGTTTATGCAACACTGCAAGGTTTGTAAAGTACCTTACATCATTATTTTGCCTTGTGAGGGAAATCCTATAGTTATTTTACCCCCATTTTGCAGATGAGGAAACTGAGAGGGAAGGAAGTTAAGCAATTTTCCCACACAGGTATCACCTGATGGAAGCAGGATTTGAAGTCAGGTCTTTCTAAGTCTCTGTGAAAACCAGATATGCAATGTATGTAATATTTTCCTCAATATTTCTATTTGTACAAAACTGGTATGTTTTTAATATTAAATCTTTATCACCTGGTAGGATAAATGTTTTATCTATTTTAAACACAAAAATTTATACATTAGCCCAACAGATCTAACTTTTTCCCCTAAGTAATTTTTAAATCCATATTTTCCAGCTATGCTTCTGTTAACTTCACAGAATTAGAAACAACAACAACAGCCTAGAAATGGGATTTAATTTTCTGATGGGCAAAGTGAGAATAATGGAAAGGAAATGATTTTGCAGAATGGGTTATTCTTACCTTCTGTTAAGTTTTTCCAGCATTTTTGAAGACCATGCAAAGCACCATAACTTTGCTATCAATTAAGTTTGACTGAAAAAATTAATTACCTAATACAAGAGGTGCTTTGCTAAATATTGATAAAGTATCAAAATGAACAATGTGATGGGTTTATTCTGTCTTTATAAAGTAGTTCCTGCCCTCATAAAGCTTATAGACTTAAGAGGGAGATAAGGCACAAACATAGATAATAACCATGGTATCTATTTGCTTTAGAGAGCAGACAATAGAATGTTAATTGAGGTCTTCAAGGGATGATCTTGGTGTGATATCCAAGAGTTGGGCATAGGGGAGGAGAAGATTTCATGGAAGAAATGACATTTGAGTTAGCTTGAAAGTGTAGGTTAGAACAGTCAGAAAGTGAGGGAGAATATCATATACTTGACATTAACTGTATGATTCTGCTTAGAGTCAGGAAGGTATAAGGTTTATATGGGAGCAAGAGAGCAGTTTATTTTAAATGAGGTGTATAATGTAACTTGACGTTGTCTGAAAACACAGGGTGGCATTAATGCAGAGTAAAGAGAACAATTTCTACACTGACAACAACATTGTAAAGATAACTTTGAAAGACTTTAAGAACTCTGATGAATGCAGTGATGAAGCAAGCATGCTTCTACCTCCTGATACAGGATGGATGATGGACACAAGTCTTAGAGTGAGACATATATTTTTGGACTTTTGAACATGATCAGTAGGAACTTGTAATGCTTAACTATGTTTATTAGTTAAAAAACTTTTATGTTTTTATTTTTTTCCCAATGGAGGTAAGTAAAAGTAGAAGGGAGAAGAGAAAAAGAATATATTTTTGTCAGTTAAAATAAATAAATTAAATGAAAGCAAACAAATAAATGCCCAGAAATAGGGGAATGAAGGGACCAGAAATGGAACTCAGACTTTGGGAATTTTATGTTGATCTTTAGTCATTCATCAAAAGAGTTGCTTGAATAGCAATAGTCTTTCCTCACCAGAATTCCATTGATTTGGTTAAGAGGGAAAAAAGATAGTGTTTCTATGTATGCATTTATAGATTTCTGTGTATGTGTGTATATGTGCATCCATATAGTAAGGTAGCTAGGAGGTTCTTTGCTATTTTAGTTTTTGCAAGGCAATGGTGTTAAGTGGCTTGCCCAAGGCCACACAGCTAGGTAATTATTAAGTGTCTGAGGCCGGATTTGAACTCCTGACTCCAGGGCCAGTACTTCATCCACTGCACCACCTAGCTGCCCCTAGGAGGTTCTTTGGATGGATTGCTGGGTCTGGAGTCAGAAAGACTTAACTGAGTTGATTTCTGGCTTCTTATTCTAGCTACTGTGTGATCTTGGGCAAGTCCCTTAACTTTGATTGTCTCAGTTTCTCCTCCTGTAAAGTGAGCTAGAGAAGAAAATGACAACCCATTTCCATACTTTTGCCTAGAAAAATCCAAAATAGGGTGTTACAGAGTTGGATATCCACAGAAATAAATAATACATATACTAAAAATAATTAACATACAATTTTTCTTTGTGTGATTTTAAGTATGCTCTTTTGAGGATTTATCTCTCTTTTTCTTTCTCATTCTTCCCACCTCTTCCCTTTTGCTGGGGTCTCTCCAGTGTATCAGTAGTACCTTCATTTCCTTTTGCAAACTTAAAAGGTGATAAAAATTCATAGGCATGGGAAATGCCAGAGAATTTGCTGTAAGTTATTTCCCCACTTCACCCCCCCAAATCCTCATGATAGTTTTTAACTCTCCAAGTAAATTAGAGATGCCATGCAAAATATTCTCTACATATGATCACCTGGTTGTAGTTAAAATATTCCACTAGTCATAAGATTCTTTACAAAGGATATTCTATATCATAGAATTTTAGTATCTCACATCCCCTTAAGTAGAAAGGTTCTTCCATCTGTCTAATCTTAACTGCCTCCTCTTGAAATATGTAACATTATTTTCTAAATCTTATCAACTGTAGAGGAACAGATGAACACTTCACTATCATAATTTTTTTGAATCTGAGTTTTGAAATCCATTAGGTAGCCCTTTGGCTTCAATAAAGGTTTATAGTATTTAAGATCAGAGGCTGCTTTACAATCTTAAGTTTTCTGAATTATAACCATTCTCATACTTGAAAATTTCAATCAATCAGCAAATATTTTTTAAGCATCTACAACATGGCAGATACCGTACTAGACCTTGAGGATACAATTAATCAATAAATCAATAAATATTTATTAAGCCCTTATGGTACAGTGGATAGAATGCCAGACCTGGAGTATGTTCTGGAATACAAATTGGTCCTCAAACACTTATTAGCTATGTGACCATGCCCTGCTTGTCTCAGTTTCCTCATCTGGTAAAAGGAGAAGGATATGGCAAACTACTCGTGTCTTTTTCAAGAAAACCTCAAATTAGGTGACAGAGTTCAGAAATGACTGAACAGCAAAATATGCCAGTCCCTGTGCTGAGTATGTAAGTGAAACAATTCCTACTTGCAATGAATTCATGTTTTAGTGGAGGGATATGTAAGTACATATATAAATATTTACATATATATATATATATATCATAAACAAAATGAAAATAAATGCTTGTGAGCCCACTTTACTTTTTCTGTTACCTGTTAAAATGAGGAGACTTAGATACTCTAGGGTTAAATTACTAATAAGGAGTATAGTGATTTTTTTTTTAAACAAAATACTACTTCTGGGTCATTTGAGCAACAAGATGTAGAACTAAACAATATCTTATCTTCTTGACCTGTTAAACCCCACCAAAAAAGAAATTATGAGCTAATGACAAGAGAACTTTGTCTCAATATACTAGGATATACACAGAATCTAAAAGAATATTAAAAAACAAAACCTAACCCTGACCCTGAGTTCAATCAGCACCTTTCCCTTACCTTCTGGAGTAAGCATAGGGTTGAGTTGCCTTCCTTACCTGGACTCTCCCTTCCTTCTTTCCATTGCCACAGAGACTCTGCTCTAGGTCAAGGAAATTTGCTATTGCTAAGGCTATAACAGATAGCCAGTGAGGCCTCATATCTTCTGTAGCAAAAGATTGCTTGAGTTGGCCAGTTCTGAAGCACCAGGTGGCAAAGCTCTGAATTCCTGGTGCCAGGACAGATAACTTATACCAGTGCAGCAATTTGCTGGTGCCAGACCAGAGAACTAAGGAATAAAGAGAGAGAGACAGGTCACCAGGCTAGGACACCATGTTTGTGGGTGGGTGAGGGGGTTGCAGTACTTTACTAAAACTGAGGAAAAGAACACAGAAACCAATTGGGACCAGTTCTGACCTACACAAAAGTCACTAGAGGCAGAGAATAAGTTTGCTGAACTGTGAATTGTTCAATATGGGAGGAAGCTGAGATGCTTTCAAATTTAGTCCCTAAGGAAACCACCTTCAGAATGAATGGGGGAAAGTCAGTGGAAGCAAAAAAAAACAAAACAAAACAAAACAAAACCACAAAATCAGAAATTGCCAAAGATCTCAGTAAGAAGAGAACTGAAAAAAGACCTTGAATATAAGTAGATAAATAAAAAAAGAAATATTAACTGTAGAAGGAAATATGGCCTCTACATCTAATAAATATGTTTATATTAGGTATCTGTGCTTATTATTACAAAACAAAAGAAAATTATCCACCATTTGATGAGAGAGAAGACCCTGGAGAATGAAAGACCATGGAATCATAACACAGTGTATCTGAGTGGTCAAAAAGAGGAATGAGAATTACGAGAGCAGAATTTATGTCCTGGCCAGCAAAAGTAATGGGCAGAATAGAAAACTTGGCATCTGTGATGACAAGTCTCATCAGAGAGACAAAAAAGAGAATCATAAATTGTGAATACAAATATCTAGACAATAAGAAGAAAATATAATAATATTAAAAGGGAAATATACTCCTTATGCAAGAAAAACATACTGATCTCAAAGATGGATATGGTGAGATAGTCTAAGGATTATAATCTCCCAGAAGAACATGACCGTAACACCATGCAAGATATAATAGGTAAAAAAAACTGCCTAGAACTTCTCAACACAGAAAATTAAGTACTTATTTTTTTGTTTTTTCAAAGGAAATGGGGTTAAATGGCTTGCCCAAGGCCACACAGCTAGGTAATTATTAAGTGTCTGAGACCAGATTTGAATCTAGGTACTCCTGACTCCAGGGCCGGTGCTTTATCCACTGCGCCACCTAGCCTCCCCTAAATTAAGTACTTATTGAAAGAATTCACAGATAACTTCTAGAAAACAAATAAGTTGTACAAGAAGTCAGGAGAAAGACCTTCAAAACAATTGAAAGGAAATTCATAAAACTAGACTATTCTGCACCAATCAGAAATTGTAGGAGAAAATATGTTCTGAAGTGTAGAGGAGCTCAGGGTGAAGTACAGGCTGACTTAACCTAGAAATGTGAGCTTATCTGTAACTGAAATAAAAAGATGGATGTTCAATAATAAACAGATATTTGAAACATTTTTAGAACTTTTCCAAAAAGAACTGAAGAGATTATTGATTCTCAAATACCCCAAACTACAAATCCAAGAGGAGTGAATAAGTACAAACAGCACTTGTAACAGAGTGATAGCAGAAAGACCAGTAAGAAACTTCTTTCTAAATATATACAAGGAGACAGGGGTGAAGGTCAAAATCTTGTGGAGATGACAGAAATGGAACATTATGGGATCTGATGACAACTAAATGGATTAATGTTTATGTGGAACTGCATGCTGGGGGGGGTACATGCAAGTGGGAAGGGGAGTAGAGGAGGAGAGGAATTGGTGATGTGCCAAGTTCTAATTGAGAGCCAGCAATGAAGGGTAGGTATACCCTATGGTCTCAGAAAGAGAAGAACCTGCAGAGCAGTAGATGAGAATGAGGGGAAGGAATGAGACCTTGCTTTGGTAGTGGAAGTTTCCATTGATGAAAGCTCCTGTAGTTGAAGAAAAGTGTTGTGTGAAGGGAAATGGGGACCTTGTGCTAAGCGTGTCCTGGAAATTTGGGCTTGAAAAGTTTTTTTTTTTTTTTTTTTTTGCCATACTTTAGGAAGGAGGAGGAAGATTAGAACTCCTGGGAGCAATTGTCTCTGAAGGAGTAGAAGACCATGAATTTAGTGGGGAGACTGAGGTAAATAGATATCCAAGGAAGGGTAAAGAGTAATAGTGCATTGTATAATTAGAGATGAGGAAGATGAGGGGACCCTACAGTAACCTTCTATGGCATGTATAATAATTGTCATAATTTTTAGGGTGAGACACAATGGAAAAAGAATCTGTGGGGTAAGCTGTACAAAGCAATGGCATCTAGAAGAAACAGTCAAGAATGAAAACTGTGATTGGATAAGGAATACAGAGAAAAAAGGGATCAGATAATTATAGGGGGTCATGAATCAGAAAGAGGGTCTAGAGTGGATAGAAGTAAGGTAGAATAATGGAACTGAGTGGGAGAATCCTTTCTGAAAGAATTCTGAGAATATTTTAAAAAATAATGAACAGAGCTTGTTGAAGGGGAAAACAAGGAGGAATCTACTCGAGAAAGAAAACTGGGGTGGGGGATTATATATCCAGATAAAAGCCAGAGAGAAAAAGGAACTAATTAGCAAAACCCCAAAGGAAAGGGAATAACAAATGAGAGAAAAGAATCAGAAATGAGAAGAGAGTCAGAGGGAATGAGACCATCTTACAAAAAAGAGTAAAAGATGAAGGTGTTATGATGATGAACATTCATACAGTGAGGTCACATGATATGAGGGAAGAAATATTAAACTTGAAGATTCATTACATTTTATTGGAAAGAGCAACACATTTGGAGCTCAAATACTGGCCCTGACTTTTTTACATATGTGTCCTTAAGTCAATCACTAACTATTCCGGGCTTCAATTTTTATGTAATGAGAGCTGCTGAACTAGATGACTCCTATGGTCATTTCTGTCTCCAGATCTCTGAGTCTACAGTTTAATAGACACATGAGTTTGACTTCTGATCCTAGGTGGCCTTTGGCAGGTGAATTCATCTCTCTCTCTGAGCCACAGTGTTCTCATCCATGAAATTGGAATAATCATGCTTGTACTATCTACCTCCAAGCATTATTTGAGAGAAGTGGTTTGCAAACTTTTGAGCATATATTAAATGTACATTATATTTAGACAGTGCCATGTCCTTAAAGAATCCAAGTATCTTTGAACCTATCTTTTCCAATAAAAATTGTGTTACTCAAACATTATAAAATGAGAGGAATATTGTAATGATAGTCATGCCATTAGGAAAAGAAAAGTAACAAGAAAATAGTGTTTGCAACATGGTAGGTACTTAAATGCTTCTTGACGTGAAAAAATATTGAAATGATTCCTATGGGAAGAATAAACTGTTAAATGATAAAAACTTCTACAATCCCTAGATGTGTTTGGTTAAATAAAAATTTAAAGGAATTTTGCTTTTTCTTATAGGAAATAGAAAAAAGAAGGGAGAAAACCTGTAGCAATTAAAGAGGGTCCTTAATGAATTAGGGGTCTCTTGAATTTCAGGAGCACTTTTGGGGGGGGACAGTTCTTTCTACTAGGTATCTTCATTGGAAGGATGTTGTTAACTACTTTCTCTTGCTTATTATCTGGTCTCTACCAACAATTCCTCAGGTGTCAGACTTTTTTTAATGACAATTTTGCTCAGACTATTTGAGCATTTGAGTATTAATAGGATCATTACTTTAAGTCATATTCATTATTACCTCTAGGTTGTTTTTCTGTCCAACTTGGCACCTGGCCAATCATTCCTATCTTCTATTTAAGGCTATTTATCCACTCTTAGAGTCCATGTTATTATTCTCCTGTTTCTGTTGATTGTAACTTCATCCTACTGTTTAAAAATTGCTTGAGTTTTTAACATAATGAATTAGAACACTCAGCCTTTATTTTTATTCTCCAGTGAGAAGAGGGGATGTCCTAGCAGCTTGGAGTGGAATTCGGCCCCTTGTTATAGATCCTAAGTCTCAAGATACCAAGTCAATCTCTCGAAATCATGTTGTTGATACCAGTGAAAGTGGCCTTATTACCATAGCAGGTATGGAAAATTGAATTGGTGGTTCTTGAGACTCAGATGATGGCCTTCAATGAAAAGATCACAACTCGTGGGATCTGAATTAATGCCAATAAGAATGTCTGAATTATTGCCATTATTGCAATCTCAATATTGTTATGTTATATTGCCATAGGAACAATGACCAAGTGAATCACTTTATTACCAATAAACCTAATAACTTGTTAATTAAAAAATAAAAACTGGAGTAATTTGGCAGTCTGGTGACTTAATTGCTTATACAACTTGTTTTCAGGTGGAAAATGGACAACTTACCGTTCTATGGCTCAAGATGCCATAGATACTGCTGTCAAAAATCACAATTTTAAAGCAGGACCAAGTAAGACAGTTGGCCTTTACTTGCAGGGTGGTAAGGATTGGAGCCCTACTCTGTACATTAGACTGGTTCAGGATTATGGACTTGAAAGTGAGGTATGTGTTCTTTCCATTTCATCTCGTTCTTTGCTTAAATGAATATTGACAAGAATAAAATAACCAGAGTTTGGCCTCTCCAATAAAATAACCAGAGTTTGGCCTCTCCTGTGCAGAGTTACATTTGCTGAGTACACATTTATGAGTAATAGAATCCTATGGTACTCAATAAGCTTTAATATGAGAAAGACACAGAGACTGAGACTGAGAAAGAAACAGAGGAGAGATTATCTCTCTTTTATTCAGTGCACCTTACAACCTGAATTCTTTCCTTCCACATCAATTCTAGAAGAGATTATCTGGCTATATTTTCCCCTTTTATTTTATTTTTTTAAACCATCAGCCTGGCATTCCTAAGTTTGTTACTTTTCAAGACCAACTGAATTTATTCTGAAGCATCATTATTCACTGATAACAGTGATACATGCATCTTAGCTTTAGTGCTAGTCTAAGCATCCTGAGCTCATGAAGGATCCTCCCACACAATCAAAATCTAATACTCCCTAAACTGTTTTTTTTACATGTCCTGGGAGTACTTGACAAGAAGTCTTTACACATGCTTTTTGTTTTTTTTTTTCTTTTCACCTAGATGGTGCTGATATTCAAGGTCTTTGCTTAATGTGATTTCCTTTCTATAGGTGGCTCAGCATCTTGCTTCCACTTATGGTGACAGGGCCTATGAGGTAGCCAAAATGGCAAGTGTAACTGGAAAAAGATGGCCCATTGTTGGAGTGCGACTTGTGTCTGAATTCCCTTATATTGAAGCAGAGGTATGCGTTTGTTTGTTGTTTTCTTCAATGACCTATTTTCCCTTGATGTGTCTATGATGGATTCCACTCATGTTTTTTTGTGATTTTCCACATCCCCAAATTAAGATATTGCTGGTTCTAAGGTTTAGTCTTCTTGAATCTCTGAGAGAATTTGAAATAAGTGACCATACAATTGTGGTCTTTTTAGTTACCTTTTCCATTTAATTCTAAAATTTGGGGGGATAGTGATGGTAATATGAAGTACAGCATTTACAAAATAGTGATGAGATTCTGTCATTCAAGGAAAAGTTTGTCACTGCTAACATTAAGCTTTTCCAAACCACTTTAATTCATAGTGAATTCTTACTCTTCTTATCTCCTAGCACCTATCTGTATTACCCATTTTATTCATAATCACATACTATCTTGTGATATTTCTTATGACAGGTTAAATGTTTTCATGTGTTTAGGAAATGTCTGCTAAAAATAAATATTAATTCCTTGAGGGGCAGGGATATAATCTTAAATTTCTTTTGCATCCTCCATAACACCCAACACAGTGTTTTGCATACTGTGTACTCAATAAATAATCCGTTGCTGATATAGTACTAGTTTTTAACGCCATCATAAGGAATGTATTGTGTCCATACATACATATATTACACACACACACACACACACACACACACACACACACACATGTCTTAACATCTGGTTATTTACAACCCAGGACAAGAAATACAATGTAGATTAAATTAAAGAAGTTTTCAGATCATAGGGGATTGGATAGGATAAGAGTTATAGATCATAGATTGTAAACTAGAAGGGACCTCAGAAGTCACATATTATCCTGATCCTTCTGTTTTACATATGAAGAAACTGAGGACTAAGATCTCACAGTTCCAGGATCTGAATCCTATGCTCTGACAGAGACTAGTTGCTCTTTCCACTATATCTAACCAAAGAGCAAATAAAGGAATTGGAAGAATGCAAATATATATTATGTATAAGCAGTGGATACTTACCTTTCTGCACATGTAATAAGATGGCAAATGGGAGGGAGGGGGAGATTTGCATATTTGTAAAATGTTACAAATTATATTGAGAGTAAAGCTACTCCTTTTCCAGAAAGTCAACTTTTTAAATTATGGTTTGTCAGGAAGATTAAAGTCATGGGTATCAAGAATATAAAACCAAGGGGTCAGCTTGGTGGCACAATGAATAGAGCACCAGCCCTGGAGTCAGGAGGACCTGAGTTCAATTTCGGCTTCAGATACTTAATAATTACCTAGCTGTGTGAACTTGGACAAGTCACTTAACCCCATTGCCTTGCCAAAAAAAAAAAATAAAACCAAACTTTTCTTTTCATCTACATGAATGTTTATGTGGGGATTGTTTGTACATAGTCAATTGTCTTTTAACCTTGGGATACAAAATAACTTTTATTTGAAAATGTCAAAAACAGGTAAAATATGGAATCAAAGAATATGCATGCACTGCAGTAGATATGATTTCTCGCCGCACTCGACTTGCATTTCTGAATGTCCAGGCTGCAGAGGAAGCTCTACCTAAGATTGTTGACCTGATGGGAAGGGAACTAAATTGGAGCGACGATAAGAAAAGGGTATTAAACACAGAATTTTACCACCACATTTCTCCAAAAAGCACATTGGTTCCAAATAAAACACTTGTCTACTCTGTTGTGCTAGTGATATTAGAGCATTCTCCATTAGATTTTTATGCATTTTCACTGAAAACCCTCTTAGAATGTACCAAGATGTAAAGTTACCATTTTCTGCCAATTTACCTTTTTCCCTTTGATAGCAAAATAGTTTTTTTTTTAAGATGATTCTCTTAATAAGCAATATGAAATGATGGCCCCATTCCTAGACTTTCAAGTACTTATTCAGAGAAGCCTCATTTTAGATCCCCTATCCTCAGGCCCAAAGAAAGCCAATTTATTCTAAGACAGGGTTTAGATATAAAGAAGTGTCTTACATATCACTATTAGGGATAAATCTAGCTTAGTATGGTGTCTTGTAGGAAAGTTTTTTGGTACTTTATTTTCATTGATTTCAATTAGCCCCAACCATAGTTATTTTCAGTAGTTTCACAGATTTACTTGTCTGTCTTGATACTATTGCAACACATATAGCAAATAGAACCACTTTAAAATCAGTCTGTTTAGCTTTAGCACTAAATAATTGGTGATAAGGGGAAACAATAGAATAATTCATCATATCCAGAATAGAATTCATTGTTTTTGCTCTAAACCCTTTTTACATATTTCCTTATTCTGAGGGCACCAACCTGGCAACTCAGGTTTGCAAAATCTGAGTCATTTGGGGATGATTTTTCCTCATTCCATATAGCCAAATGGTTGCTAAGGCTCTTCAATTCTACCTCTGCAATATTTTTGTCTATTATTCATATGATTATAGGGCTAGTTGGGGGCTAGCATCATGGAAGCATAACTAGGTAGATTCCTATCCCTGGAGTCAAGAATATCTGAGTGAAATTCTGGGCTCATACATCACTAGTTGTGTGACACTGAGCAAGTTGCTTAGCCTCTGTCTACCTTAGTTTTATGAACAGAAAAAATGGGCATCATCATAACATCTACCTCACAGGTTTATTGTATTAAAATTAATGTTTGTAAAGAACTTGCCTTCCATATCATAGGCATTTAATAAAAACTTATCATCCTTCCTTTCCCTTTGTTTTCATGGGTTAGTAAATTTAAAATTGGAATGAACCATAAAAGTATTTGAGTTCAGCTCCCTTATTTTGCATATGAAGAAACTGAGGCTTACAGAGGATGAGTGAATCAGGATTTGAACTGAGTCCTCCGGACTCTAAATCCTGACTTTCACTAGCAAGCTGCCTTTTATCTGAACTGTTCTAATATTCTTCTTTCTTCTAGTCTCTCTCATCTCTAATCTCTGATCCACTTAACTGCTGAGTTCATATTCCTGAAGGATAGATCTAACTCCATTACCCTCCCTCCACCCCTACTCAGGAACATCCATTGGCTCCCCTTTACTTCTAGGATTAAGCATAAACTTTTATTTAGCATTGAAAGCCAAACAACAGTTGCTGCCATCGTCCCCCATTCCTTTGTATTTGTTTTGTATGTGGTCTGCATTTATCTGTATTTATGTCTTTACCCTGGGAAATACAAGCTCCTTGAGGGCAAACATTATTTTCTTTTTGTCTTTATAATCCTAATATTTTGTAGAGTGCCTAGCTGAGAGTAAATGCATAATCAATGTTTTTTGAATAAATGAATGAATGCTGGCTGCTTGTAACCATAGTTGTCAACATATTGTGAATGATGTAATCAGAATGTTTTACTGGGTCACAATTCTTCTGATTCTTACATTAAAAATAAAATTCAACAAACATTTATTTAACTTATACTATGTGCAAAACAGTGTTAAACATAAAGAAAAAAGGTTCTATTTTTCTGTACTTCTGCATGTGTATAAACATATTTTTAATACAAAAGTGGGGCAAGTGTACGAAGGAGAGATCCAGGCCAAGAGAAATATGAGAAAGGAAAGAGAGAACAAATGAAATGCTAAACAGAGAAAGTGGTACTGAAACTAAGGGACAAAAGGTATAGAGAAAGTCTAAGCTTTATGGAAGGGCTTGAAGCATAGGGTTAAGCCTTTTGTTTATAATTATTCTGCACCTAATATGTGCTGAAAAATGTCTATTAATCATTTCTCAAACTTTTACCTCCAACACACTCAAGGAATGAGAATTCAAAGTAAATCCGCTGTCTCCCAGGGGGTGGAATGTGACCAGTCTAGTTCAAGGAATTCTCTTCCTCCATCTCACCTCCCACAGTCTGAATTCCTGGCTCAAATTGACTCAGAATCTCCTCATAACCAGATTTCAGGGCTCTCATTCTATTCCTGAACATTCAGATCATTCCAACCATAACTTTGGGATGAATCAATAAACTATAGCCCTTCTATATTGTGGAAATTTAGGAATGGCACAAGAACACCTATCTCTCTATATAGTTTTGAGAAATACCCAGGGGTTACAGTGGCACCAGGGACTAATTTGACTAGTACAATTTTTTGAACATTTTCAAAAAAAAATTGATGGATGGGTAGATGCATTTATAAGATGATGACTGAAAAGATCCTATTCCATTCCTTGATCTTATTTTTTCACTACTTCTATCAAAGTATTAATGCCAGATTCCTGCATTCTTATATCACACTGTGAATTCATTTTCACTCCTTATGAAGTGATAAGCATTGCACCATCTTAAGAACTTCTTAAACCATTGCTTAAGTTTTTGTTATTAAACCATTACTAGCTAACTTTATATATCAGATGTCACAGACACCAGATATAATACACACACACACACGTGTGTGTGTGTGTATGTGTGTGTATGTATATATAATCCTTTATTTCTTAGAAAGTTTTGAAAATGAATTTTAGTTTTGAAATTTCCTCTCCTTGACAATAGGAACTATTTCATATTTGTCTTTTGTGCCTCTTTTGATTTATATGGTGCTGGACACATGTATACTGGGGATTTGATCTGTGTTTTAGGAGGAACTTGATGTTGCAACAAAATTTCTATACTATGAAATGGGATACAAGTCTCGGTCAGAACAGCTAACGGACAGTTCTGAAATTAGCCTACAGCCTGCTGATATAGAGAGGTACATCTGCTACTACCTTTTAAATTTTCCTTCACTTTGACTTTAAAAAAATTTCTAATATGACTAAAGTTTTTCATTAACGATCATTATTTTTCAGGTACAAAAAGAGATTTCATATGTTTGATAAAGAGCAAAAAGGCTTTATTACCATAATTGATGTTCAGCGTGTGCTCGAGGTAACCTTTTTTGTTTGGACTTTGAAAATCTTTAATAAAACTAAAATAAAGCTACAATTCATGACTAATTAATTCTACCTCTACTTTTTTTTTCATTTAGAGCATTGATGTTCAAATGAATCCAAATACACTACATGAAATTCTCTGTGAAGTAGATTTGAATAAAAATGGATTGGTTGAACTCAATGAATTTTTACAGGTGAGTTGTGGCTGGGTTTTAGTTTGTTTTGGGTTTTTTTTTTGATAAATGACAAAAAGAAATTTTAATGAACTAAAAATATTTGCTTCTTATCTTTGAATGATCATAATATTTACCTTGTTCCAAGAGATAGACTGCTCAGTACACATAGTTGGTATTGCCTTTTACCATTGAGAAACAATGTAGGTTAAAGTCAGAAATGCATGCATATGGGACATGTGTGCGTGTGTGTGTGTGCACATGCGCATGTGTGTGTATGTTTTTGAACTGGACCTGTGATTTGATGGAATTAAAGAACTGTCTGCTAAGAAAACTCCCTTTTCCAATGAGAATCAATACCTTCTTTTCAGCTTATAGTATTAAAGAATTGCCTAGTTATCTGATTGGTTAAGTGAGTTAGCCAGGGTCATTCAGTTAGAAGTGAGACTTAAACCTGGTCTTCCTGGCTTCAAGATTTTCTTTTTATCCACTACAATATGCTATACATATGTGTATATGTGCACATCCATCTCTTTTCATACACATACACATACACATGCATATACATAGATATATATGTTTTGATATGTTGACTATATATATAGTCAACATATCAAAACATTTTGAGGGGTTGAGGAAGGAGGGTAGCAGAAATAGTTGTTTTGGGGAGAAATCAGAAAAAAGCCTCTATCTGCCTATACTGTATTTGTGAATATAGAAAAATCAGTATTCATAGCTTTATCAAATAATCTGTATGAGTTAATGAAGAGCCTCTGTGATGGATAACATTTTTTTTTTTTTTTTTTAGTTTTTGCAAGGCATTGGGGTTAAGTGGCTTGCCCAAGGCCACACAGCTAGGTAATCATTAAGTGTCTGAGGTCAGGTTTGAACTCAGGTCCTGCTGACTCCAGGGCCACTGCTCTATCCACTGCGCCACCTAGCTGCTCCTCTGAACATTTTTCTTAAGATTATTTGTATTTCTCATAATTATATTAATAAATCACATAAATGTTTTGGGTCATTTAGATTAACCATGGGCTCTGCCTAGACTCAGGAGCATATTTTTAAAAAAAATGAATAAATAGGGGCAGCTAGTTGACATAGTGAATAGAGGACTGACCCTGGAGTCAGAAGGACCTCAGTTCAGATGTGGCCTCAGACACTTAATAATTAACCTAGCTGTGTGACCTTGGGCAAGTCACTTAACCCCATTGCCTTGCAACCCCCCCCCCCCCCCAATGAATCAGTGTTCCTTTTTAGAGCCCTCATTGCCCAACTTTATTGGACATCATAACCAACATGTCTTTAGATTCATTTAATACCATAGATATGCATTAAGTAGCACATAAAAAAAACTGTGTTATGATCTTGTAATGGTTAGTTATGCTTTAAGAACCTTGAAAAGCAAAATAAAGGGGAAAGTGTATGCTTTAACTTCAAAAATGTGTGTTTTAATTTCAAGACCATATCCATGATTGGTATATATTTCAAATATCTACATTATTTGTAATTCCATATTTGGGTCCCAATTCTTTAATATTTTAATTGATGATAGGAGTATCACATTTCCACTCTATAAGAAAACTGGACATAATTAAGATCATTAATCATCACAAATATCTCTTAATGAAGGAAATAAAGATGACCAACACTGTATTTGTATCTGTCTGCCTCACTCCACTTATAGGAAGAGTTTATTTGTACCTTACTAGCTAGGTTTGTTTTTGTAGTATTTCTTGGGCAGGTATTTCAAATGACTGCCAGGTCTTTGCTGCATCATGGCAATGATGAATGCTGAACATGAGATAAATTAATGCTGGGGATTTTGGTCAATGTCAGCCCTTTCTTCACTGTGTCAAGTTAAACAAACAAGATCAAGGCAAAGGAAATGGTAATTGTCTCTCTGGAGATGAGCTGCAGATAAGAGCATTGTTGAATCTAAATGTAGAAAATTTCCACAGGTTGTGTCCAGCATTACAAAAAAGAGTTTCATTCCTGTAAAATCTAGTTCTTTAACCAAGGCAGTCTTCAAAATAAATCAAAGTCATCATTTTAACTTTTAAAATGTAAACCACATAATACCTTTTCTTTATATAATTTTCAGGAAAATTTTTTAAATTTTTACATATTTTTGGAAAATGTTTCATCAAATAAAATCATGTAATTTCTCCCATGTTAAAAATACTTTAAAAATTTATTGTTGAAAAAAATTAACATTTGCATTGCACAAGAAGACAAGTCTTTCTTCACAAAAATCACTACCCCATTTTATTGATAAGAGTACAGAGATTCAGTGATGTTGAACAATTTTCCCACATTGATATGGGGAATGAGCATCAGAGTCAGAATTTGAACAGAGGTCTTCTGACTCCAGGATTACTGTACTTTAATATCTGTTTTTTTTTTTAACAGTTAAATATCTCTTTCCTAGGATATATAGAAATCTGTAATTGTTTATCTAAAAACCTGTGTGCTTTCAAAATTCTTTGGATGTGGATGTGGATATTCTAGATATGATATCATATTCAAACTGTCTCTGGTTAAAAAAAAGATAATTTTCATTAAGATGGTCATTTGTTGCAAGAGTTTAAGGTACTTATAGATTCAAAGTCTAAGCAATAAACTATTTATAGAAGTTTGTGTTTTACATCTTTAGCTGTTGAAACACTAGAAGAACCAGAAATTAAGAATACGTCAAAGGATCAAGCTGTGTCATTAGATATAGTAGGATGAAAATTTTTATTTCCAATTAAAATTATATATCTGCTTGTAATTTTTTGTTTAAAGAGCCTTTAAATAGATAAGAGAAATTAAAGAAAATTAGGTTAAAATTATAGAAAAGGTTTAAAAATTCTTGCCAGTTTATATACTTGATCCTTCTAGTATTTTAATAGTTTGTGCCAAATAATGAACATGGGATGTATTCTCTAAAATGGTCGGTGATTGAAAACAAAGTCTGTCTTATAACCCCTAATGTACCTCTTTCTTTTTAACATAGCACAGATTCTAGCTTAATGTAAAAATAGAATTAAAAAACCTTTCATTTTTCTGAAAATAGCTTAGATCTGAAGATATATAAATTTATCTTCTTGATTTTATTGACTATAAAGACTATTTCAAGATGATCCTTGTTTGGAGCAGTCATAGATATATGTACACAACTTTTGTGTACTGAATTTACAGGCTCTATTTCAGTTAGATAACCAAACCTTTGAAATGATGCCTTGTATAAAACTGTCTTTAGTGTTAGGATCTGAATAGTCCCATTTCATTCCCTGAAAGTTGTTAATATATAAAAGGGATGAAATGTGCAATCTTAAAATGTATAAATGTAATAAGGAGCACTGTGGTCAGTTGTATTTCAAATGTGGAGAATGACTAGAGCTATCAAGAAATAAAAAGGATCAACTTTAATGGACTTGCTCATTCCATCAGTGCAACAATCAGGCACAATTTTGGGCCTTCCGTGATGGAGTATACCATCTGTATCCAGAGAAAGAATTGTAGAGTTTGAACAAAGACCAAAGACTATTACTTTTAATTTTTTTAAAAAAATTATCTTATGTAATTTTGCTCTCTTATACTTTATTTTTCTTACTTAAGGATATGATTTCTCTCTCATCATATTCAATTTACATCAGTGCATACCATGGAAACAAGGTGGAGGGGAGGGAAGCAAGATTAGGGGAAAAACTGTCAAATTCAAAATAAATAAAATCTCTAAAAGTAAAAAAGAAAAGAAAAAAGAAATTAAAAAATTATTGGGGAGGATAGGAGGAAAAGTAAATCATAATAAACTAGCAAGTCTTGGTCAGGAAAAAGAAAAAACCCACACACAACGTAATTGCCTACTTTCTGCACAAAAAAGTCTTTGCCAGCATGAGTGCAGATAATTTTGAGACTAATTCTAATTTTATCCTTTGGATAAAGAAAGAATTAAATTAAATCTGAGCTGTAGAGTTTATTAATTCTTTAAGGTACATCTTTGGGCCCAGATTCAAGGACTTAAAGGAAAATTACTTTGAAAAGTCTTTTAAGGATTTTTACTTTAGAAATATTAAAGGAGTCAAGTACAGTATCATTCATCCCTATGCCCCCTGTTAAATATGGGGTCATTGGTAACTCTGGATTGCTTTGTCTTTATCTTATCTTTAGTATAGCTAAATTTCATTTTTACAAATGAAATTTAAAATCCAATATTTAAGATATTCTCAAACACTCAAGTGTTTTGAACACATAGTGGGACAACAAGTAAGGCTGACTTTCAAAGATGTTTCTGTAGAAATGATGATTTACCTGCCCTCCTGTTTGAAATTCTCTAAAATGGAGGCATTTTTTTTTGCTTCTGTTGTCTGTAGTGCCTGCTACAGTTTTTTGAAAGAAAACTCATTTATCTCCATTTTTGTAACCATTAAACTGCTGTTCAGAATTGAATGAGCTGCCCTGATATGTCTCTGTGTGTGTGTGTGTGTGTGTGTGTGTGTGTGTGTGTGTGTGTTTGTATTTTAACTTATTGACTGCTGTTTCTTCTAGCTGATGAGTGCTGTTCAAAAAGGAATGGTATCTGGAAGCCGTCTGGCAATACTTATGAAGAGTGCTGAAGAAAGCCTGGGTTCAAGATCTCCCATTCCAGTGGATCGGAGTTGTGGAGGATTGTGAGTCTGAGCAGTTCACAAAAACTAACAAAAACAGAAACAACAACAACAACAACAACAGAGCACCATGCTAGAAGCAACTAGAAACAACTCTTACTTCTCCAAACTAGTGGATATGTATAGCTGCTTTTTTTTTAAATCACTGGGAAACATTCCAAAGCTCTAAGATATCTCTCTGTATGCCTTTGATTTGTATTCGCCTTTTAACATAGCTTATAAAAAGAGAGGGTATTTTACCTTTATTTTTCATGCAGATTTCAATACTATTCTTCTGGCCTGTTAGACTGGACATGCTTTTCTCAGTTCTGAAAGCAGAATGTTTTGGCAGAAATTCAAGGAAGAACTTGGAATAGATTTGCTGACACATAGCTTGTGTTCATTAAACTTTTAGATAGCCTCTACTCTTGAAAAAGAAGGGGCATGCAGAATGACCCCTTTGGAAATGGTAGTATTTCTGAGGATTTCCTCCTCCTACCTTGTTCCCACTGCTGCCTCACATTCACAATATTGTTCAATTTTCTATCTCAGGTGTGACTGCCAAAACTAAAAAAAAGTTTAGATGTGGTTTCAGGAATAAGTCACAAAGAGAAACTCTGAAAGCTTCCCAACTCACAGGTATAGATAAGGATAGCATTGACATTTACCGAGTCTTACAGTGATAGTTTCATCTTAGCAATTCATTTTTTTAAGTGACTGCTGTTTTGTTTTGTTTTTTTCTTTTTTGACTGCTGAAGATGCCAGGAAGATCCTTGGTTTCCTTGCTTTGAGATTAGCATGGAAGTGGCACATTTGGATGTAACAAAGATGAGCCCAAATTTTCTTTCTCTTTCTAGTAGGTCTATAGTGGTAGAAATGTATTTCTAAAAGCACAGGTGTCAAGTCCCAGATCTTACCTTTGAGGTAGCTCATGATATTGTCTAATATTGATTTAGTCTGAGCCCTGTTGCACTGGTATTTTGCTCACTTAGGAAAAGAAACAGCACAGAAACTAGAAATAAATATCTTAGTTTGCTCTAATTCTAAATATTAACCACAAGCACAGAGTTATCGTTTTTTAAAAAAAATCCTTACAAATATTTTCCCCTTTGTCCTCGAAAAGAAAAACCCTGGCATTTTACATAAGGATAGTTTGGGACTATTTTTGCAACAACTTGGTTGTAGTTGTGCTCCCTTCATCTGGTAATTTGTTCCTTGGCCTTCCCAGTGTGAATTGAACCCATACAAGCTTTTTCAAAGATCAGGTTCTGTATATAGAAGGAAATATCACACTTTGATGGAAGCTTTTACCACCCTGATTGGAAATCTTAGTTATAAAAACTGGTTCACAAATTGACAAACCATAGCACAGCAGTGTTTTCTGTTAGCATAAGATTGGATCTTAATGCCTCTCTCTGTCAACTCTTTAGTATTTATGTCACCATTAAGACTCCAAATGGTGAAATTCAAAAAACTGTATTATGCATCAAAATACAATTTAAAAAAAAGACCATTTAAATTCTGTAAACATTTATTAAGGGTTTACTACTTGTAAGACATTGTACAAGGCTACAGAGATGGAAAACAACCTGCCCACAAGACACTTAAGTTCATACATTTACCACAAGGGAGTATGAAACTAAGACTAAAGTAATGCTATTTCAGAAGTCAATGTGATATTCTTTTCTTTCAAAGTTCCTATCAATATTTTTAATAAATGGTGACCAACAGGGCAATTCAGCAGTGCCCTCAAAACATAATACATTTTTCTGTCTAAAGCTAAGTAAGCTCCAACAGATATAAAATTTATTTTTAAAAATATATTTTTAAGTATATGTGACTCTAGAATGAAATATTATAATATTGTATTTTGGTTTTCCTCTCTTTTTCTTCCTCCAGTTAAATCAAGATAATGATGACTTGTATCTCCCTGAACCTAATACAGTAGGAAACTGACATCTTTTGCTTAGGAATCCATAGATTCTTTTGCCAGATCTGCATTTGTTAAATAGTCCTTGTGCATGTATAGCTGTGTGTGAGGTCTTGTATCAGTTTTCTCCTAAAATCTGCTGATTCTGAACCTGTACTTCTTCACAAGTTCCAGAAAATGGTCTTGGGAATCAGCTGGTGCCAACCTTTTTTTTTAAACTGTGAACAAAACATAACAAGCATTTTGCTTCATATGTAAATTAACATTTGCCGGGTTATCAGATAATAACTTTTGGAAAAATCAAGACCTTCCTGAAACCTATTCTAGTTTGTCTTACAAAGTGACTTCTGAGATCCTTTTTAAAGGAGTTCAGCTAAAAAAAAATCCTGTCTGTAGTGAAAACTTTTTAGACTAAGGTTAAAAATAAACCCCCACTATAGTTATAGCAATAGTGATGATATAAGACCAATTTTTAGGCCATAGCAGTCTGACAAATAACTCATATACCCTTTTTTTGCTTTCAATCAATGTATTGTAAGTGGAACCTCAGAATTGTTTACTGCATGCCCCCTTTTTCTGCTTTAAATTCTGGCTTTGTTTGGTCTTTCTTCTTGGTATGTGGAATGCTAGCTGTCCCTTGCATTCTGGCAAAAACCTTATTCTTATTTTCTGATGGGTTAAAAAATACAAGAGATGATCATTGAATTAATTATCCCGCATTTTATGTATTTAAGAAAAAGCTATTGGCTTATGAATGTAATAATGGTGAAGCCAATACAGTTGTATCTTTGTACTATTTTTGCATTATTTCAGTCCTATGGGTGGTCCAGGGGAAAAACCGTCCTTACTGTGTGTGAAACCAGAAACAAAATACCAACAGCTACAAGCTCTGTGCTGGCCTGGATAGACATACTGCATGTTTTTACATGTGGCACTTTTATGTATTATGTTAGGTTATTGTTCTAGATTGGACTGTTAAATACTGTGTTTGAGGCCGGGTTGTCATTTTTATAACTGTCTTGGTGTTTTATTGCCATTATTTATTACTTTTGATATACAGAATGAGCTGTATGCATTTATAGAGCAATAAGAGGATGTATTTAATGTGCCTTGTTTTTAACTGAATAAGAACTGAAAGCATGAATCAATAAAACTGATTAAAATGGTCCACTCACTGGCATTTTGATGTTCCCGGCAGTCACAAAAATAACTTTGATTAGACCTGAAGTTAAAAAAAAAGTTTGAAAAAGGTTTTAAGAAACTATATTTTTAAAATGATATTTATTTGTTAATTTTTTTGGTTCTGAATTTTGCAGTGCTCTATCAGAAGTGAAATCTCTACATTAGACAAATTTAATTTTTATGAGATAGCCTGAATTATTTGTATTAATTTGTAGCTGAAGCCTTTAGGGCATGAGTTCTGTATTTGTACAATCCCATTTTAAAATTACATCCAGCCTATTACAGCTCTGTTAGGTTTTTTTTTTGTCAACTAGAGCCTTTCAGACTAAGCATCCCCATGCACACTGATGAATTTTATCATAACTAAAATCAATAGAAATGAATGGGAAAGATTACATAATCCATTTTGATCATCTTACATGTCAAGTTAGTGCAGGGATGCCAAGTGTTGATAAATGCTCTGATGGAAAAAATGCTATATATTTTCATTGTCAGTAAATCAGTAAAGCTGTTATCAGTTTAAACACAAATTTTAGAATGCCTGTATTATTTTATAGTTTTTTAAGTCACACATATAGATGGAAGTATCTTCTGCATCTATACTTTAGACTTGCTACATGAGAACATTATGTGTTCAAGTGCATATGTGCTCTTCGAAAGATTCCATGAAATTGTTGTTAGAACACTTAGAAGTATAAGCTTATAGGAAGACTTGTAACAAAGGATAGTCTATTCAGTGTCTGGAAGAAACTTGTCAGTGAAAATGTTTATTTCCATTGATCTATCATGTCAAATCTTTGCAGATTTAAAATATGCCAAAATATATTAATCTTACCTTTTAAAAATGTTACAAAATTTAGTATTTCCAAAGGAAAGGATATATGCTATTGGCATTAGTATTTTTAATTAGTGTCTAAAGTGAATAGGTCTTATTCAGTGAATGACATGATAAAGTTGAAAAAAATCTAGGGTACCCTCACAAGGAAATGATTTCTACTTAAGTAGAAATGATGATGTTTTTGAGACTTTTCTTATTTTTTAGGCTGTTGTTCGCAACTTAACTAGTGAACGGAAATGCACACAGCAAGATATATTGAGATCTTTAATAACCCCAGATATATTCATACAGTTACTGAAGAAAGAATTTTGCGTGTAGGTCTTTTTCTAAGTCTCAGTATAGTTTTTCAATTCTTAGTTACTTAGTCTGTAAGAATTGGATTTGTTTGAGTTATGTAAAATATTGCCTTAGGAAAATTAACAGGGCAAGCTTCAATCTTTTATATATAACTTAATAATAAACTAACATTTATACAACCAAGCAGTGTGCTAAGTACTTTACAATTATCTCATTTGGGTCTCACAACTCATGGAGGTTAGGTACTGTCATTACCCCTTTGTACAGATAAGGAAACATCTGGCATTGAAGTGTCCAATATCTTAGGACCTATATTAGAGGACAAATCTTGCCTGCCAGTTACTAACCAGTTGAATCTATAGTTTCAGTAAAATTTAAGGTATTTACCCAGCCTCTCTAATACCTAATTTTTTTTTTTAATTTAATAGAAGTGAAGAATGAATTTCATAAGACAGACAGATGAAGGTAACTTTGCAAAACCAGATTAAATGTGCCATATTTAGTTAAATAAATCAGGGGTGCTTCCCATATGAAGCTAAACATAAAAGCACACAAAAATGTATTTTTGTAGTTAGAGCATGGTTTTTGTTAAAATTATTTGAAAAAAAACTTGGAATTAAGTTATTTTGAACATTGGGTATATAAATCCAATATATCCAGTCATATATGGTGGTAAAGACTGCTGCCATAAAAAAATAAAAACAAAAACTCAATAAAAAACACAAACCTTTACTCTTAAAACACATTGCTGATAAATTAACTAATATAGGACAGCTAGAAACTTTTAAAAACTTTTCACACTAATTTCTGTAATTTAAATTGTTTTTATTTATTGGCTTAGTCCTTCATTTGGGGATGGATGTCAGGAAGAAGATAGACACTCTTTGGCATTCTTTGCTTGTAAGATAAATAAGCTTGCTTAGGGAGAGTCTCCTTTAGATAGGAGGCCACTTTTTCATAGCAATATTTTTTGTGTGTGCTGTTTTGTTTTGCTTCTTGTTGGACTACTTCCCTTCACCCATTTATGGCATATTTAATCTGGTTTTGCAAGGCTACCATAATCTGTTTGTCTATATGATGCAATTGTAATTAGCTTGATCACTGTAACTGTCACACACACTGATTTTACTCCTTTTACTTTAAGTCAGACTAGAATGACCCAGAAAACAGTTCCCTCTCTGCCACCATCTTCCATTTCCCTTAAAATAAATTGTGTTTCCCTTCTTTAATTTGCCCTGGTTAGAATTGTTCTCTTGCTAAAGCAGCGAGATTCATTTTTTGTTTTGTTTTTGTATTCCCACTATTAATTGATTTGCAATTCATTTTTATGCATGCTGAGTTTTTCCTGTCCAAGTTAAGAAGCTGTAAATCTCAGATCTATTGAAATGACAGTGAGAAATATTTCATTTTACCCCATGAATCATTTGCCATCCTTATTGCAGAAAAATGGCAAAATTATGGTATGCCATGTTTTCAGAAATTACTGTTTTTCCCATCCCCAGTTCATTTCATTATTTGTTTGGAAACACTGTAAGATTAAGAAATTGAAACTCTCTTGATCAACAATGATGGTTTTACAGATGGCTAACCAAATAACATACTAGAATAACTTATTTAATTTTTTCTAATAATGAAAGGAATTTGATGCATATACAAAATAAAAATATTTTTATGCTCTAAACATTTCTTAAGCTTAAAGTAGTTTCACAGACATACTAGTAATAATAAAAAAGGGGAAATATTCTTGAATTCTTTAAATAATATATATAATTTTCATTGGGTTGCATATGTCAAAGTAGTCATTTATGTCCTGAAAGGTGTATGCTTTGCACTAGGTATTTGAACATTATTAAAAAATCATGCCTCCTTCGAAAAAGAACAAATCATAGGTTTTCATTTCACATATGATCTAGAATGATAATGTGAAAAGCAGAGAATTTTCTCTAATCCAAAAGGAACTGACACAATATTTGTCTAAGAATAAATATTTTTTAAATCTACAAA